>NC_057796.1:461215840-461434056 GCF_018294505.1 Triticum aestivum
ATCGATTGGCTTCAGTTAGCAGCAGTAGCGAAGGAATCGCTCGATCGGGTTCAGTTAACAGCCATCGATCGATCGCTCGGGTTCAGTAACGCATAGCCTGCAGTGCAATCGCTCGGGTTCAGTAGGCGAACGCCTTGCTCGGGTTCAGTTAGAGCCCAACACCTCGCACCCACGTGCGTACGTGTACAAGAGAAACGCGCATCGCTCGGCCCCCGACTACCCACCGTAACTGGGAACTCCCCGATATTTTCCTCGCCCTCGCTTCTACCACGATTTTTTCCATCATGGACGGCCCAAAGAATGTCATGCAGCTGCATCTCCGGCCCACCCAGGATGAAAAGCCCATTTTCTGTCACGATTTTTTGTCATAGAAGTAGGAGCCCACCACATCTATGATGATACCGGGTTTTGTCACAATTATCGTCATAGAAGTGTCATAAGCATGACAGAAAAAAAAATTCGTTCGGCCCAAAATGTCACGGATGTGTCTTTTTTTTGTAGTGGTCCAACAAAGAGAAGACGCAATTCATCACAAGAAGGTAGAGGGGGAGAAACATCATATGATCCAACTATAGTAACAAAGCTCGCGGTACATCAAGATCGTGCCAAATCAAGAACACGAGAGAGATAGACAGACAGATAGATAGATAGATAGATAGATAGATAGATAGATAGATAGATAGATAGCTAGATAGACAGATAGAGAGAGAGAGAGAAATCAAACACATAGCTCCTGGTACATACCCTCAGCCCCGAGGGTGAACTACTCCCTCCTCGTCATGGAGAGCGTCGGGATGATGAAGACGGCCACCAGTGATGGTTTCCCCCTCTGACAGGGTGCCGGAACGGGCTCCCGATTGGTTTTTTGTGGCTAAGAGGCTTGCGGCGGCGGAACTTTCGATCTAGGCTTATTTCTGGGGGTTTATATATTTATAGGAATTTTTGGCGTCGGGAACAAGTCACGGGGGTCCACGAGTCAACGACAAGACAGGGGGCGTGCCCTAGGGGGGCGCCCTCCACCCTTGTGGATGACTCAGGACTCTTCTAGCCCAACTCTTTTGCTTCGGGGGCTTCTTCTAGTCCATAAAAAATCCCGTAAATTTTCAGCTCGTTTGGACTCCGTTTGGTATTCCTTTTCTGTAAAACTCAAAACAAGGAAAAAACATAAACTTTTACTGGGCTCTAGGTTAATAGGTTAGTCCCAAAAATCATATAAAATAGCATATAAATGCATATAAAACATCCAAGATGGATAATATAATAGCATGTAACAATCAAAAATTATAGATACGTTGGAGACGTATCAAGCATCCCCAAGCTTAATTCCTGCTCGTCCTCGAGTAGGTAAATGATAAAAACAGAATTCTTGATGTGGAATGCTACCTAACATATTAATCCATGTAATTTTCTTTATTGTGGCAAGAATATTCATATCCATAAGATTCAAAACAAAAGTTTAGTATTGACGTAAAAATGATACTTCAAGCATATTAATGAAGCAATCATGTTTTCTTAAAATAACATGGCCAAAGAAAGTTATCCCTACAAAATCATATAGTCTGGCTATGCTCCATCTGCATCACACAAAGTATTCAAATCATGCACAACCCCGACGACTGATGTCTACTGCATAACTTGTTCTTGTAGACTCGTGTTGAGCCTCCAAGCGCAGAGTTTTGTAGGACAGTAGCAAATTTCCCTCAACTGGATGACCTAGTTTATCAATCCGTGGGAGGCGTAGGATGAAGATGGTCTCTCTCAAACAACCCTGCAACCAAATAATAAAAAGTCTCTTGTGTCCCCAACACACCCAATACAATGGCAAATTGTATAGGTGCACTAGTTCAGTGAAGAGATGGTGATAAAAGTGTAGTAATGACAGTAGATATTGATTTTTTTTATAGGAACAATAAAAAAACAGCAAGGTAGCAATTGATAAAACGGAGCACAAATAGTATTGCAATGCTTGAAAATGAGGCCTAGGGTCCGTACTTTTGCTAGTGAAATCTCTCAACAGTGCTAATATAATTGGATCCTATAACCATCCCTCAACGTGCAATGAAGAATCACTCCAAAGTTCCTATCTAGCGAAGAACATAAGACGAAATTGTTTGTAGGGTACGAAACCACCTCAAAGCTATTCTTTCCGATCAATTTATCCTAGAGTTCATACTAAAATAACACCAAGCTATTCTTTCCGATCGATCTAACCAAGATTTCGTACTAAAATAACACCATATGATACACATCAACCAACTCTAATGTCACCTAGATACTCCAATGTCACCGCGAGTATCCGCGAGTTGATTATACGATATGCATTCAACAATTTCAAATTCATAATACTCAATCCAACACAAAGAACTTCAAAGAGTGCCCCCAAGATTTCTACCGGAGAAACAAAGACAAGAACGTGCATCGACCCCTATGCATAGATTACCCCAATGTCACCTTGGGAATCCGCGAGTTGAGTGCCAAAACATATATAAAGTGAATCAATACGATACCCCAATGTCACCACGGGTATTATAAGCAAGACATACATCAAGTGTTCTCAAATCCATAAAACTATTCAATCCGATAAAACTAAATCTCAAAGGGAAAACTCAATTCACAACAAGATAGAGAGGAGTAAACACCATATGATCCAACTATATTAACAAAGCCCACGATACATCTAGATCGTGACATCTCAAGAACACAAGAGAGAGAGAGAGAGAGAGAGAGAGAGAGAGATTAAACACATAGCTACTGGTACAAACCCTCAGCCCCGAGGGTGGACTACTCCCTCCTTATCATGGTAGCCACCGGGATGATGAAGATGGCCACCGGTGATGATCTTCCCCTCCGGCGGAGTGCCGGAACAACGTCTAGATTGGTTTCTCGTGGCTACAGAGGCTTGCGGTGGTGGAACTTCTGCTCTAGGGTTTTCTCGAGGGTTTCTGGAATATTTGACGATTTATAGGGCAAAGAGGGGGTGCGAGAGGCCACCGAGGTGGGCACAATCCACCAGGGCGCGCCTGGGGTTGAGCCCCCCTCGGGGCACCCCCCAGGTGCTGCTCTGGCCCAATGGATGCCTTCTGGTCCATAAAAAATCCACAAAAAGTTTCGCGGTGTTTGGACTTCGTTTGATATTGATTTCCCGCGATGTAAAAAACAAGCAAAAAACAGCAACTAACACTTGGCACTGGGTCAATAGGTTAGTCCCAAAAAATGATATAAAGTTGCTATAAAATGATTGTGAAACATCCAAGAATGATAATATGACAACATGAATACTTCATAAATTATAGATAAGTTGGAGATGTATCAACATCCCTAAGCTTAATTCCTACTCGTCCTCGAGTAGGTAAATGATAAAAGAAATAATTTATGAAGTGTGAATGCTAGCAAAGTGCATAAGTTTGATCAATGATAATTTCAATCACTTTCCCTAGCATCATAACAGCAACTCTTTCTCATAAAACTCATCATGACAAAGTAGCAACCAATTAACATGTTAAGGTTCAAACAATTTATTCTCTTGAAACTCAACAACCTATGTTCTTAGTCACCAAGCAATTGCAATTCAACTTATTCAACAAAGTCTAAGTAAGAGCTCCACATACTCAACCATCATATAGTCTTCTATGATTGCTAACACTCACTGCATACACATGAGCAAAACGTTTCAACCGGACACATAGAAAGATAGGGGCTTATAATTTTGCCTCCCAACGTATTCACCTCAAGGGTGATGTCAACAATAATAACTCATGCTACCCATATCCGACTGGATATATGTGCCTAGATCTTTCCTCACCACATGATGCTTGCCAAAAGAGAAAAATAAAAAGGAATAGAGAGGAAAACTTTGACTCTTGCATGAAAGTAAATACATCAAAGTAAAAGGTAGGCCCTTCGCAGAGGGAAGCAGAGGTTGCCATGTGCTTTTTGTTTGTTTGCTCAATCCCTTAGTGCAAAAGAACGTCGTATTATATTGCCCCTTATGATAGCAACCTTTATTATGCAGTATGTCGCTTTTATTCTTTGCCATCACAAGTTCGTACAACGCTCGATTTTCTCTTACACTAAATGATCTAACACTTTTAGAAGCAATTTTTATTGCCTTATTGCACCGATGACAAATTACTTGAAGGATCTTACTCAATCCTTAGGTAGGTACGGTGGACTCTTGAAAATAAGATTTGGGTTTAAGGGTTTTTGGATGCACAAGTAGTATCTCTACTTGGTGCGGAATTTTTGGCTAGCAAAGATGGGGGGCAAGCACCACATGTTAAAGGATCTATGACAATATAACTTCTATGTAAATATGAACAAACATAAATCATTACATTGTCTTCCTTGTCCAACATCAACAACTTTGGCATATAATATTTTGATGGGGGATCACAATCACAAAAGATTTCCAAGATAGTGTATTTGCATGTTAAAGTTCTCTTCCTTATAGTAATCATTCAGGAATTGCTTGTATGACCAATATTGTGATTGTCAAACTTCAAAAGATTTCACTTTCTAAACCCAATGTGAAGCTACCACTAGGCATGATATGAACATATAATTTCATCTTCATGATATTCAATTCATTCAACAATTTACTCATAGGATATAAGTGAAGCACGAGAGTAAATGACAAACTACTCCAAAAAGATATAAGTGAAGATCAAGCGAGTAGTTAAGTAAATAAGTAGCTAATTGTGGACTCTCTTTTATTTAAAAACTTTCAGATCTAAATATCTTATTAAAACAGCAAGAAAAACAAAATAAAATGACATTCTAAGAATAACACACATCATGTGAAGAAGCAAAAACTTAGGCTCAACCGATACTAACCGATAATTGTTGATGAAGAAAGGTGGGATGCCTACCGGGGCATCCCCAAGCTTAGATGCTTGAGACTTCTTGAAATATTATCTTGGGATGCCTTTGGCATCCCCAAGATTGAGCTTTTCTGTCTCCTTAATTCCTTTTATATCACGGTTTCCCTAAATCTTAAAAACTTCATCCACACAAAACTCAACAAGAACTCGTGAGATAAGTTAGTATAAACCAATGCAAAAACCTTATCATTCCCTACTGTAGCAAATTACTAAAATTGTTATTCAACATTGCATACTACATGCCTATGCATATTTAATACTCCTATCCTCAAATAGAATCATTAAACAAGCAAACATATGCAAACAATGCAAACATAATAGCAATCCGCCAAAACAGGACAGTCTGTAAAGAATGTAATAGGATCCAAACTTATTCAACTAAAAAAATTCTAAAAATTTAACACATTGTAGAAAATTTATCAGAGCTTATTGTGCAAAAAGTTTCAACATTTTATCACATTCTGACTTTTCTCGGTAATATTTGCAACAGCGATAAACTTTATGTTTTTAAACAGCCACATATAGACTTGCAAAATAAGCATGGTGAAGGCTATCCTTGACATTTTTATTGAACTAAAAGATAGAAAACATTATTTTAGATAGCAGCAAGAAAATCAAAACAAAATAAAATGATGCTCCAAGCAAAACTCATATCATGTGACGAATGAAAACATAGCCTCAAGTAAGGTTACCGATAATGTTGGAGACGAAAGAGGGGATGCCTTCCGGGGCATCCCCAAGCTTAGTTGCATGGATCTTCCTTGGATATTAACTTAGGGTGCCTTGAGCATCCCCAAGCTTAGGGTCTTCTCACTCCTTATTCTCCTCATATCAACACCTCACCCAAAACTTGAAAACTTCAATCACACAAAACTTAATGGAACTTCGTGAGATAGGTTAGTATGATAAAGAGCAAACCATTTCACTTTGGTACTGTGAAAGACAAGATTCATAATTGTTTCCACACAATTCCTACTGTAGAATATCATTTCTACAATTTATATTGAGCAATATAAGCCATAGAAACTAGGAAACTAGCAAACTATGCATTGTAAACAGAATCTGTCAAAAACAGAACACTCTGAAGTAATTTGTACTCCAACCATACTTCTGTAACTCCAACAATTCTGAAAAATTAGGACAACGTAGGGAATTTGTATATCTATCACCTGTAAAAAAATTCAGATCAAAAGCACGTTCCAGTGAATTTTGAAAATTCCTGGAATGAGCGCAAAAGTTTCTGTTTTTGCACAGATTCAAGTCAACTATCATCCACACTATCCCAAAGGCTTTACTTGGCACTTTATTGAAACAAAACCAATAAAACATGATTACTACAGTAGAATAACCATGTGAACACACAAAAACAGTAGGTAAAAGTGTTGGGTTGTCTCCCAACAAGCGCTTTTCTTTAATGCCTTTTAGCTAGGCATGATGATTTCAATGATGCTCGCATAGAAGATAAGAATTGAAACATAACAAGAGCATCATGAAACACATGGCAAGCACATTTAAGACTAACCCACTTCCTATGCATAGGGATTTTGTGAGCAAAAAATTTATGGGAACAAGAATCAACTAGCATAGGAAGGCAAAACAAGTGCAACTTCAAGATTTTCAACACACAGAGGAAACTTGATATTATTGCAATACCTACAAGCATATGTTCCTCTCTCATAATAATTTTCAGTAGCATCATGAATGGATTCAACAATATAACTATCACATAAAGTGTTCCTTTCATGACACATAAGCATAGAAATTTTGTTACTCTCCACATAAGCAAATTTATTCTCATGAATAGTGGTGGGAGCAAATTCAACAAAATAACTATCATGTGATTGGAAATTAAAATCATGATGACAAGTTTCATGGTTATCATTATTCAATACAGCATACATGTCATCACCATAATCATCATAGATAGCAACTTTGTTATCATAGTCAATTGAAGCCTCATCCAAAATGGTGGATTTATCACTAAATAAAGTCATGACCTCTCCAAATCCACTTTCATCATTGTGATAAGATTCAACACCCTCCAAAATAGTGGGATCATTACCTAGAATTGACACTCTTCCAAACCCACATTCATCATTGTAATCATCATAATAGGAGCCATGCTACCATTATAACAAATTTGCACATCAAAACTTGGGGGAATAAAAATATCATCTTCATCAAACATAGCATCCCCAAGCTTATGGCTTTGCATATCACTAGCATCATGGATATTCAAAGAATTCATACTAGCAACATTGCAATCATGCTCATCATTCATGGATTCGATGCCCAACATTTTATAGCATTCTTCTTCTAACAATTGAGCACAATTTTCCGATCCATCATTTTCAAGAAAGATATTATAAAGATGATCAATAATATGATGCAACCTCAATTCCATTTTTTATGTAGTTTTCTTTTATAAACCAAACTAGTGATAAAACAAGAAACTAAAAGATTTGATTGCAAGATCTAAAGATATAGCTTCAAGCACTCACCTCCCAGACAACGGCGCCAGAAAAGAGCTTGATGTCTACTATACAACTTGTTCTTGTAGACTCGTGTTGGGCCTCCAAGCTAGCAAATTTCCCTCAAGTGGATGACCTAAAGTTTATCAATCCATGGGAGGCGTAGGATGAAGATGGTCTCTCTCAAACAACCCTGCAACCAAATAATAAAAAATCTCTTGTGTCCATGAATGATGGCAAATTGTATAGGTGCACTAGTTCGGCGAAGAGATGGTGATCAAAGTGTAGTAATGATAGTAGATACTGATTTTTTTGACAGGAACAATAAAAAACCTCAAGGTAGCAATTGATAAAACGGAGCACAAACGGTATTGCAATGCTTGAAAATGAGGCCTAGGGTCCGTACTTTCGCTAGTGCAATCTCTCAACAGTGCTAATATAATTGGATCATATAACCACCCCTCAACGTGCAATGAAGAAACACTCCAAATTAAAATTCCTATCTAACGGAGAACATAAGACGAAATTGTTTGTAGGGTACGAAACCACCTCAAAGCTATTCTTTCCGATCAATCTATCCTAGAGTTCATACTAAAATAATACCAAGCTATTCTTTCCGATCGATCTAACCAAGAGTTCGTACTAAAATAACACCATATATGATACACATCAACCAACTCTTATGTCACCTAGATACTCCAAAAATTCTAAAAAATTAGGACGACCTGGGAAATTTGTGTACCAATCTAGTGCAAAAAGAATCAGATCAAAAGCACGCTTATGTGAATTATGAAAATTATTTTCCTGGGCACAAAAGTTTCTGTTTCTCAGCAAGATCGAAACAACTATCACTGTAAGCTATCCTAAAGGTCTCACTTGGCACAAACACTAATTAAAACACAAAACCATATCCAACCAGAGGCTAGATGAAATATTTATTGCAAAACGGAACCTAAAAAGTAAAAAAAATCGGGTTGCCTCCCAACAAGCGCTATTGTTTAGCGCCCCTAGCTAGGCATTGAGATTTCAATGATACTCACATGAAAGACAAAAATGGAAGCACAAAGAAAGCATCATAAAACATGTGACAAATACACTTAAGTCTAACATACTTCCTATGCATAGGTATTTTATGAGCAAACAAATTGTTGAGGCAAGCAAAAACTAGCATATGCAAGGAAGAAGAAAGAGATGATAGCAATCTAAACATGAACGGAGGTAATTTAGTAACATGAAAATTTCTACTACCATATTTTCCTCTCTCATAATAATTACATGTAGGATCATAAGAAAATTCAACAAAATAGCTATCACATAACATATTATCAACACGATCCACATGCATGCAAAGTTGACACTCTTCCAAAATAGTGGGATTAACATTAACTAAAGTCATGACCTCTCCAAACCCACTTTTATCAAAAATTTCATGAGATTGAATATTCTCCAAATATGTGGGATCTAAAGTTGACACTACCCACTTTCAATATTGTTGCAAACACTGTTATCAATCTCATATTCATCATGGGGCTTAAATAAATTTTCAAGATCATAAGAAGCATTATCACCCCAATCATGATCATTGCAATAAGTAGCAGACATAGCAAAACTAGCATCCCCAAGCTTAGGGTTTTGCATATCATAAGCACAACTGACATTAATAGAATTTATATTAAAACCATTGCAATCATGCTTTTCATCCAAGGAACTATCGTGAATCACTTCATAAATTTCATCACAATTTTTAGATTCACGAATTTCAAGCAAAACTCCATAAAGATAATCTAGTGCACTCAAATCACTAGAAATTGGTTCATCATAATAGGATCTCTTAAAAACATTGGCAAGTGGATGAGGATCCATAAACTTTTAGCGAGCGAAGATGCAAGCAAAAAGAAGGCACATGGTAACACAAGCAAACAAAAGATCGAACGAAAGAAGGGCGAAGAAAAAGGTAAATCTTTTCAAAAATCGTTTTAGAAGAGGGCGAGAGGAAAACGAGAGGCGAATGGCGAATAATGTAATGCAAGAGATGAGAGTTTATGATGGGTACCTGCTATGGCTTGACTTGTCGTAGATCTCCCCGGCAACAGCGGCGGAAATTGGCGAGTTGTCGGGAGACTATCTTGACTTGATCCTCCCCGGTAACGGCGCCAGAAATTCTTCCTGCTACTTCTTGAGCTTGCGTTGGTTTTTCCCTTGAAGAGGAAAGGGTGATGCAGCAAAGTAGAGTAAGTATTCCCCTCAGTTTGAGAACCAAGGTATCAATCCAGTAGGAGACAACGCACAAGTCACCGAATACCTGCACAAACAATCAAACAACTTGCACCCAACGCAATAAAGGGGTTGTCAATCCCTTCACGATTACTTGAAAAGGTGAGATCTAATAGAGATAGATAAACGGTAAAGAATATTTTTGGTATTTTTGGTTTATAGATCGGAAAGTAAAAGATTGCAAAATAGTAGATCGGAAACTTATATGATGGAAGATAGACCCGGGGGCCATAGGTTTCACTAGAGGCTTCTCTCAAGATAGAAAATATTACGATGGGTGAACAAATTACTACCGAGCAATTGATAGAAAAGTGCAAAGTTATGACGATATCTAAGGCAATGTTCATGAATATAGGCATCACGTCCGTGTCAAGTAGACCGAAACGATTCTTCATCTACTACTATTACTCCACACATCGATCGACTCCTGCCTGCATCTAGAGTATTAAGTTCATGAAGAACAGAGTAACGCATTAAGTAAGATGACATGATGTAGCGGGATAAACTCAAGCAATATGATGAAAACCCCATCTTTTTATCCTCGATGGAAACAATACAATACGTGCCTTGCTGCCCCTACTGTCACTGGGAAGAAGGACACCGGAAGATTGAACCCAAAGCTAAGCACTTCTCCCATTGCAAGAAAAACCAATCTAGTTGGCCAAAGCAAATCGATAGTTCGAAGAGACTTGCAAAGATATCAAATCATGCATATAAGAATTCAGAGAAGATTCAAATAATTTTTGTAGATAAGCTGATCATAAATCCACAATTCATCGGATCTCGGCAAACACACCGCAAAAAGGTATTACATAGAATAGAGCTCCAAGAACATCGAGGAGAACATGGTATTGAGAATTAAAGAGAGAGAAGAAGCCATCTAGCTACTAGCTATGGACCAGTGGGTCTGTGGTAAACTACTCACGCTTCATTGGAAGGGCAATGGTGCTGATGTAGAAGCCCTCCGTGATCGAATCCCCCTCCGGCAGGACGCCGGAAAAGGCCCCTAGATGGGATCTCACGGCTACAGAAGGTTGCGGCGGTGGAAAAGTGTTTTCATGGCTCTCTCTGTTTGTTTTGGGATATATGAGAATATATAGGCGAAGAAACTAGGTCGGTGGAGTCATGAGGGGCCCACAAGGGTGGGGGACGCGCCCTACCCCCTGGGCGCATGATACGTCTCCAACGTATCTATAATTTTTGATTGCTCCATGCTATATTATCTTCTGTTTTGGACATTATTGGGCTTTATTATACACTTTTATATTATTTTTGGCACTAACCTATTAACCGGAGGCCCAGCCTAGAATTGCTATTTTTTTGCCTATTTCAGAGTTTCGCGAAAAAAGAATAACAAATGGAGTCCAAACGGAATGAAACCTTTGGGAACGTCATTTTCGGAACGAACGTGATCCAGAGGACTTGGACCCTACGTCAAGAAAGCTACCAGGAAGCCACGAGGTAGGGGGCGCGCCTACCCCCCCTGGGCGCACCCTCCACCCTCGTGGGCCCCATGTTGCTCCATCGACGTACTCCTTCCTCCTATATATACCTACGTACCCCCAAACTACCAGATACGGAGCCAAAAACCTAATTCCACCGCCGCAACCTTCTGTACCCGTGAGATCCCATCTTGGGGCCTGTTCCAGAGCTCCGCCGGAGGGGGCATCGATCACGGAGGGCTTCCACATCAACACCATAGCCTCTCCGATGAAGTGTGAGTAGTTTACCTCAAACCTTCGGGTCCATAGTTATTAGCTAGATGGCTACTTCTCTCTTTTTGGATCTCAATACAATGTTCCGCCCCTCTCTTGTGGAGATCTATTCGATGTAATCTTCTTTTGCGGTGTCTTTGTTGAGACCGATGAATTGTGGGTTTATGATCAAGTTTATCTATGAACAATATTTGAATATTTGAATTCTTTTATGTATGATTGGTTATCTTTGCAAGTCTCTTCGAATTATCAGTTTGGTTTGGCCTACTAGATTGATCTTTCTTGCAATGGGAGAAGTGCTTAGCTTTGGGTTCAATCTTGCGGTCTCCTTTCCTAGTGACAGTAGGGGCAGCACGGCACGTATAGTATTGTTGCCATCGAGGATAACAAGATGGGGTTTATATCATATTGCATGAATTTATCCCTCTACATCATGTCATCTTGCTTAAGGCGTTACTCTGTTCTTATGAACTTAATACTCTAGATGCATGCTGGATAGCGGTCGATGTGTGGAGTAATAGTAGTAGATGCAGGCAGGAGTCGGTCTACTTGTCTCGGACGTGATGCCTATATACATGATCATACCTAGATATTCTCGTAACTATGCTCAATTCTGTCAATTGCTCAACAGTAATTTGTTCACCCACCGTAAATACTTATACTCTTGAGAGAAGCCACTAGTGAAACCTATGGCCCCCGGGTCTATTTTCCATCATATTAATCTTCCAACACTTAGCTATTTCTTTTGCCGTTTTTATTTTGTTTCCTTTACTTTGCATCTTTATCATAAAAATACCAAAAATATTATCCTATCATATCTATCAGATCTCGCTCTCGTAAGTGACCGTGTAGGGATTGACAACCCCTTATCGTGTTGGCTGCGAGGATTTATTTGTTTGTGTAGGTGCGAGGGACTCATGCGTGGCCTCCTACTGGATTGATACCTTGGTTCTCAAAAACTGAGGGAAATACTTATGGTACTTTGCTGCATCACCCTTTCCTCTTCAAGGGAAAAACAACGCAATGCTCAAGAGGTAGCAAGAAGGATTTCTAGCGCTGTTGCCGGGGAGGCTTACGCAAAGTCAAGTCAAGATTTGGACTCCCGGCAACGAGCCATTTCTGGCGCCGTTGCCGGGGAGGTCTACGCATAAGTCAACATACCAAGTACCCATCACAAACCTTTATCTCCCGCATTACATTATTTGCCATTTGCCTCTCGTTTTCCTCTCCCCCCCACTTCACCCTTGCTGTTTTATTCGCCCTCTCTTTTCCATTCGCCTCTTTTTTGCTTGCTTCTTGTTTGCTCGTGTGTTGGATTGCTTGCTTGTCACGATGGCTCAAGATAATACCAAATTGTGTGACTTTACCAATACCAACAACAATGATTTCGTTAGCACTCCGATTGCTCCTCTTACTGATACTGAATCTTGTGAAATCAATGCTGCTTTGTTGAATCTTGTCATGAAAGATCAATTCGCCGGCCTTCCTAGTGAAGATGTCGCTACTCATCTAAATAGCTTCGTTGATTTGTGTGATATGCAAAAGAAGAAAGATGTTGACAATGATATTGTTAAATTGAAGCTATTTCCTTTTTCGCTTAGAGATCGTGCTAAAGCTTGGTTTTTGTCTTTGCCTAAAAATAGTATTGATTCTTGGAATAAGTGCAAAGATGCTTTTATCTCTAAGTATTTTCCTCCCGCTAAAATTATCTCTCTTAGAAACGATATTATGGATTTTAAGCAACTTGATCATGAACATGTTGCACAAGCTTGGGAGAGGATGAAATTAATGATACGTAATTGCCCTACGCATGGTTTGAATTTCTGGATGATTATACAAAAATTTTATGCCGGATTGAATTTTGCTTCTAGAAATCTTTTAGATTCGGCCGCGGGAGGCACTTTTATGGAAATCACTTTAGGAGAAGCTACTAAACTCCTAGATAATATTATGGTTAATTATTCTCAATGGCACACTAAAAGATCCACTAATAAAAAAGTGCATGCGATAGAAGAAATTAATGTTTTGAGTGGAAAGATGGATGAACTTATGAAATTATTTGCTACTAAGAGTGTTTCTTCTGATCCTAATGATATGCCTTTGTCTACCTTGATTGATAATAATAATGAATCTATGGATGTGAATTTTGTTGGTAGGAATAATTTTGGTAACAACGCGTATAGAGGAAACTTTAATCCTAGGCCTTATCCTAGTAATTCCTCTAATAATTATGGTAATTCCTACAACAATTCTTATGGAAACTTTAATAAGATGCCCTCTGAATTTGAGACTAGTGTTAATGAATTTATGAATTCGCAAAAGAATTTCAATGCTTTGCTTGAAGAAAAATTGCTTAAAGTTGATGAATTGGCTAGGAACGTTGATAGAATTTCTCTTGATGTTGATTCCTCGAAACTTAGATCTATTCCACCTAAGCATGATATCAATGAGTCTCTGAAAGCCATGAGAATTTCCATTGATGAGGCCAAAGAAAGAACCGCTAGGATGCGTGCTAAGAAAGATTGCTTTATAAAAGTGTGTTCTTCTAATTTTTATGAAAACAAAGATGAAGATCTAAAAGTTATTGATGTGTCCCCTATTAAATCTTTGTTTTGCAATATGAATCTTGATAATGATGGGACTGAATATGATGCACCTTTACCTAGAAGGCGTTCCAGAAATTCTGAGTTTTTAGATCTTGATGCTAAAATTGATAAAAGTGGGATTGAAGAGATCAAAACAGTAGATATTAATGAACCCACTATTTTGGATTTCAAGGAATTTAATTATGATAGCTGCTCTTTGATAGATTGTATTTCCTTGTTGCAATTCGTGCTAAATTCTCCTCATGCTTATAGCCAAAATAAAGCCTTTACTAAACATATCGTTGATGCTTTGATGCAATCTTATGAAGAAAAACTTGAGTTGGAAGTTTCTATCCCTAGAAAACTTTATTACGAGTGGGAAGCTACTATTAAAATTAAACTTAAATATCATGAATGCTATGCTTTGTGTGATTTGGGTGCTAGTGTTTCCACGATTTCAAAAACTTTGTGTGATTTGCTAGGTTTTCGTGATTTTGATGATTGCTCTTTAAACTTGCACCTTGCGGGTTCCACTATTAAGAAACCTATGGGAAGAATTATTGACGTTCTTATTGTTGCAAATAGGAACTATGTGCTCGTAGATTATATTGTTCTTGATATATATTGCAATCCTTCATGTCCTATTATTCTTGATAGACCTTTCCTTAGAACGTTTGGGGCAATTATTGATATGAAGGAAGGGAATATTAGATTCCAATTTCCATTAAAGAAAGGCATGGAACACTTCCCTAGGAAGAAAATAAAATTACCATATGAATCTATCATGAGAGCCACTTATGGATTGCCTACCAAAGATGGCAATACCTAGATCTATCCTTGCTTTTATGCCTAGCTAGGGGCGTTAAACGATAGCGCTTGTTGGGAGGCAACCCAATTTTATTTTTTAGTTTTTTGCTTTTTGCTTCTGTTTAGGAATAAATATTTGTTCTAGCCTCTGGTTATATGTGTTTTATGTTTTAATTAGTGTTTTTGCCAAGTTAAACCTATAGGATCTTCTTGGATGATAGTTATTTGATCTTGCAGAAAATTCCAGAAACTTTCTGTTCACGAAAATAATTGTTAAAAATCACCAGAACGTGATAAAATATTGATTCCAATTGCTGCTGATCAATAAACAAATTTTCTAGGTCGTCCTATTTTGGCTGATTCTTTGGAGTTCCAGAAGTTTGCGTTTGTTACAGATTACTACAGACTGTTCTGTTTTTGACAGATTCTGTTTTTCGTGTGTTGTTTGCTTATTTTGATGAATCTATGGCTAGTAAAATAGTTTATAAACCATAGACAAGTTGGAATGCAGTAGGTTTAACACCAAAATAAATAAAGAATGAGTTCATTACAGTACCTTGAAGTGGTCTTTTGTTTTCTTTCGCTAACGGAGCTCACGAGATTTTCTGCTGAGTTTTGTGTTGTGAAGTTTTCAAGTTTTGGGTGAAAGATTTGATGGATTATGGAACAAGGTGTGGCAAGAGCCTAAGCTTGGGGATGCCCATGTCACCCCCAAGATAATCTAAGGACACCTAAAAGCCAAAGCTTGGGGATGCCCCGAAAGGCATCCCCTCTTTCGTCTACTTCCATCGGTAACTTTACTTGGAGCTATATTTTTATTCACCACATGATATGTGTTTTGCTTGGAGCGTCTTGTATTATTTGAGTCTTTATTTTTTTTAGTTTACCACATTCATCCTTGCTGTACACACCTTTTGAGAGAGACACACATGATTCGGAAATTATTAGAATACTCTATGTGCTTCACTTATATCTTTTGAGTTATATAGTTTTTGCTCTAGTACTTCACTTATATCTTTTAGAGCACGGTGGTGGATTTGTTTTATAGAAACTTTTGATCTCTCATGCTTCACTTAGATTATTTTGAGAGTCTTAAATAGCATGGTAATTGCTTAAATAATCCTAATATGCTAGGTATTCAACATTAGTAAAAACTTTCTTATGAGTGTGTTGAATACTAAGAGAAGTTTGATGCTTGATGATTGTTTTGAGACATGGAGGTAGTGATATTAAAGTTGTGCTAGTTGAGTACTTGTGAATTTGAGAAATACTTGTGTTGAAGTTTGCAAGTCCCGTACCATGCACGTATGGTAAACGTTATGTAACAAATTTGAAACATGAGGTGTTCCTTGATTGTCCTCCTTATGAGTGGCGGTCGGGGTCGAGCGATGGTCTTTTCCTACCAATCTATCCCCCTAGGAGCATGCGCGTAGTGCTTGGTTTTTCATGACTTGTAGATTTTTGCAATAAGTATGTGAGTTCTTTATGACTAATGTTGAGTCCATGGATTATACGCACTCTCACCTTTCCACCATTGCTAGCCTCTTCGGTACCGTGCATTGCCCTTTCTCACATTGAGAGTTGGTGCAAACTTCGCCGGTGCATCCAAACCCCGTGATATGATACGCTCTTTCACACATAAACCTCCTTATATCTTCCTCAAAACAGCCACCATACCTACCTATTATGGCATTTCCATAGCCATTCCGAGATATATTGCCATGCAACTTTCCAACGTTCCGTTTATCGTGACACGTTCATCATTGTCATATTGCTTTGCATGATCATGTAGTTGACATAGTATTTGTGGCAAAGCCACCGTTCATAATTCTTTCATACATGTCACTCTTGGTTCATTGCATATCCCGGTACACCGCCGGAGGCATTCATATAGAGTCATACTTAGTTCTAGTATCGAGTTGTAATCATTGAGTTGTAAATAAATAGAAGTGTGATGATCATCATTTTCTAGAGCATTGTCCCAAGTGAGGAATAAAAAAAGAGAAAGGCCATAAAAAAAGAAGGCCAAAAAATGAGAGAAAAAGAGAGAAGGGACAATGTTACTATCCTTTTACCACACTTGTGCTTCAAAGTAGCACCATAATCTTCATGATAGAGAGCTTCTTGTTTTATCACTTTCATATACTAGTGGGAATTTTTCATTATAGAACTTGGCTTGTATATTCCAACAATGGGCCTCCTCAAGTGCCCTAGGTCTTCGTGAGCAAGCAAGTTGGATGCACACCCACTTAGTTTCTTTAGTTGAGCTTTCATATATTTATAGCTCTGGTGCATCCGTTGCATGGCAATCCCTACTCCATGCATTAACATCAATCGATGGGCATCTCCATAGCTCATTGATTAGCCTCGTTGATGTGAGACTTTCTCCTTTTTTGTCTTCTCCACATAACCCCCATCATCATATTCTATTACACCCATAGTGCTATATCCATGGCTCACGCTCATGTATTGCGTGAAGGTTGAAAAAGTTTGAGATTACTAAAGTATGAACTTTCTTTGGCCATGTTATTTTGAGAGGACATAATTTCTTAGTTAGTATGCTTGAAGTATTATTATTTTTATGTCAATATTGAACTTTTATCTTGAATCTTTCGGATCTGAATATTCATACCACAATTAAGAAGAATTACATTGTAATTATGCCAAGTAGCATTCCACATCAAAAATTCTGTTTTTATCATTTACCTACTCGAGGACGAGCAGGAATTAAGCTTGGGGATGCTTGATACGTCTCCAACGTATCTATAATTTTTGATTGCTCCATGCTATATTATCTTCCGTTTTGGACATTCTTGGGCTTTATTATACACTTTTATATTATTTTTGGGACTAACCTATTAACCGGAGGCCCAGCCCAGAATTGCTGTTTTTTGCCTATTTCACAGTTTCGAAGAAAAAGAATATCAAACGGAGTCCAAACGGAATGAAACCTTCGGGAACGTGATTTTCGGAACGAACGTGATCCAGATGACTTGGACCCTACGTCAAGAAAGCTACCAGGTAGCCACGAGGTAGGGGCGCGCCTACCCCCCTGGGCGCGCCCTCCACCCTCATGGGCCCCACGTTGCTCCACCGACGTACTCCTTCCTCCTATATATACCAACGTACCCCCAAACTACCAGATACGGAGCCAAAAACCTAATTCCACCGCCGCAACCTTCTATACCCGTGAGATCCCATATTGGGGCCTGTTCCGGAGCTCCGCCGGAGGGAGCGTCGATCACGGAGGGCTTCTACATCAACACCATAGCCTCTCCGATGAAGTGTGAGTAGTTTACCTCAGACCTTCGGGTCCATAGTTATTAGCTAGATGGCTTCTTCTCTCTTTTTGGATCTCAATACAATGTTCCCCCCTCTCTTGTGGAGATCTATTCGATGTAATCTTCTTTTACGGTGTGTTTGTTGTGACCGATGAATTGTGGGTTTATGATCAAGTTTATCTATGAACAATATTTGAATCTTCTTAATTCTTTTATGTATGATTGGTTATCTTTGCAAGTCTCTTCGAATTATCAGTTTGGTTTGGCCTACTAGATTGATCTTTCTTGCAATGGGAGAAGTGCTTAGCTTTGGGTTCAATCTTGCGGTGTCCTTTCCTAGTGACAGTAGGGGCAGCAAGCACGTATAGTATTGTTGCCATCGAGGATAACAAGATGGGGTTTATATCATATTGCATGAATTTATCCCTCTACATCATGTCATCTTGCTTAAGGCGTTACTCTGTTCTTATGAACTTAATACTCTAGATGCATGCTGGATAGCGGTCGATGTGTGGAGTAATAGTAGTAGATGCAGGCAGGAGTCGGTCTACTTGTCTCGGACGTGATGCCTATATACATGATCATACCTAGATATTTTCATAACTATGCTCAATTCTGTCAATTGCTCAACAGTAATTTGTTCACCCACCGTAAATACTTATGCTCTTGAGAAAAGCCACTAGTGAAACCTATGGCCCCCGGGTCTATTTTCCATCATATTAATCTTCCAACACTTAGCTATTTCTTTTGCCATTTTTATTTTGTTTCCTTTACTTTGCATCTTTATCATAAAAATACCAAAAATATCAACCTATCATATCTATCAGATCTCACTCTCGTAAGTGACCGTGTAGGGATTGACAACCCCTTATCGTGTTGGTTGCGAGGATTTATTTGTTTGTGTAGGTGCGAGGGACTCGTGCGTGGCCTCCTACTGGATTGATACCTTGGTTCTCAAAAACTGAGGGAAATACTTACGCTACTTTGCTGCATCACCCTTTCCTCTTCAAGGGAAAACCAACGCAGTGCTCAAGAGGTAGCAGCGCACCCTCCGTTCTTGTGGCTACCTCGTGGCTTCTTTCACTTGCACTCCAAGTCCTCTGGATGTCTTCTGGTCCAAGAAAAATCATCGCGAAAGTTTTATTCCGTTTGGACTCCGTCTGGTATTCCTTTTCTGTGAAACTCTAAAACAAGGAAAAAATAGAAACTGACACTGGGCTCTAGGTTAATAGGTTAGTGATACGTCTCCATCGTATCTACTTTTCCAAACACTTTTGCCCTTGTTTTGGACTCAAACTTGCATGATTTGAATGGAACTAACCTGGACTGACGCTGTTTTCAGCAGAATTGCCATGGTGTTATTTTTGTGCAGAAATAAAAGTTCTCGGAATGACCTGAAACTTCACAGAGATTATTTTCGGAAATAATAAAAAAATACTGGCGAAAGAATCAAGGCCAGGGGGCCCACACCCTGTCCACGAGGGTGGGGGCACGCCTGCCCTCCCCCCCTGGGCGCGCCCCCCTGCCTCGTGGGCCCCCTGGTGCTCCACCGACCTCAACTCCAACTCTATATATTCACGTTCGGTGAGAAAAAAAATCAGAGAGAAGGATTCATCGCGTTTTACGATACAAAGCCGCTGCCAAGCCCTAATCTCTCTCGAGAGGGCTGATCTGGAGTCCGTTCGAGGCTCCGGAGAGGGGAATCCGTCGCCATCGTCATCATCAACCATCCTCCATCACCAATTTCATGATGCTCACCGCCGTGCGTGAGTAATTCCATCATAGGCTTGCTGGACGGTGATGGGTTGGATGAGATTTATCATGCAATCGAGTTAGATTTGTTAGGGTTTGATCCCTAGTATCCACTATCTTCTGAGATTGATGTTGCTATGACTTTGCTATGCTTAATGCTTGTCACTAGGGCCCGAGTGCCATGATTTCAGATCTGAACCTATTATGTTTTCATGAATATATGTGAGTTCTTGATCCTATCTTGCAAGTCATTAGTCACCTACTATGTGTTATGATCCGGCAACCCCGAAGTGACAATAATCGGGACCACTCCCGGTGATGACCGTAGTTTGAGGAGTTCATGTATTCACTATGTGTTAATGCTTTGGTCCGGTACTCTATTAAAAGGAGGCCTTATATATCCCTTAGTTTCCATTAGGACCCCGCTGCCACGGGAGGGTAGGACAAAAGATGTCATGCAAGTTCTTTTCCATAAGCACGTATGACTATATTCGGAATACATGCCTACATTACATTGATGAATTGGAGCTAGTTCTGTGTCACCCTATGTTATAACTGTTGCATGAACAATCGCATCCGGCATAATTCTCCATCACCGATCCAATGCCTACGAGCTTTTCACATATTGTTCTTCGCTTATTTACTTTTCCGTTGCTGCTGTTACAATCACTACAAAACTGCTATCACTGTTACTTTTGCCACCGTTACCGTTACTTCCATACTACTTTGCTACTAAATACTTTGCTGCAGATACTAAGTTATCCAAGTGTGGTTGAATTGACAACTCAACTGCTAATACTTGAGAATATTCTTTGGCTCCCCTTGTGTCGAATCAATAAATTTGGGTTGAATACTCTACCCTCAAAAACTGTTGCGATCCCCTATACTTGTGGGTTATCAAGACTATTTTAATGCGCCGTTGCCGGGGAGCATAGCTCTATTCTTTGAGTCACTTGGGATTTATATCTGCTGGTCACTATGAGGAACTTGAAAGACGAAAAAACCAAAATTTATCCCTCAACTACAAGGGGAGGTAAGGAACTGCCATCTAGCTCTGCACTTGATTCACCTTCTGTTTTGAGTAAGCTTGCGACACCTAAACCTGCTTCTACTATTAATTCTGATATGTCGCATGTTATTGATGATGCCACTTCTGCCATGCATGATACTTATGATGAAACTACTTCTATGCTTGATACTACTGTGCCACTTGGTGAATTTCTTGATGAACAACTTGCTAGGGCTAGAGAGAATGAAATTATTGAAACTGGTAATATTGATGAAAGTGATGATGAAGATTCTCCCCCTAGATATGAATTGCCTGTTGTGCCTGAGGGTTATGTTATGGATGAAGAAACTGCTAGAGACTTTCTTCTTTGCAATGATAGGAGTGATCTTAAGAAATTATTAGCTAAGCTGAAAGAAAAATCTCTGAATGCTAGAATGAAATATGACCCTGCTTATGCTACTTCACCTATCTTTGTTACTGATAAGGATTATGATTTCTCTGTTGATCCTGAGATAATTACTTTGGTTGAATCTGATCCTTTCTATGGCTATGAGTCTGAAACTGTTGTGGCACATCTTACTAAATTAAATGATATAGCCACCCTGTTCACTAATGATGAAAAAACTCGCTACTATTATATCCTTAAATTATTTCCGTTCTCATTAAAGGGTGATGCTAAAACATGGTTTAATTCTCTTCATCCTGGTTGTGTGCGTAGTCCCCAGGACATGATTTATTACTTATCTGCTAAATATTTCCCTGCTCATAAGAAACAAGCTGCTTTAAGGGAAATATATAATTTCTTGCAAATTGAAGAAGAGAGTCTCCCACAAGCTTGGGGGAGGCTTCTCCAATTACTTAATGCTTTGCCTGATCATCCTCTCAAGAAAAATGAAATACTTGATATCTTTTATAATGGACTAACCGATGCTTCCAGAGACCACCTGGATAGTTGTGTTGGTTGTGTTTTCAGGGAAAGAACTGTTGATGAAGCTGAAACTCTATTGAATAATATGTTGACTAATGAAAATAATTGGACACTTCCTGAACCAACTCCCAAGCCAACTCCGAAGAAAAGGGGTATTCTATTTCTCAGTCCTGAAGATATGCAAGAGGCAAAGAAATCTATGAAAGAAAAAGGTATTAAAGCTGAAGATGTTAAGAATTTACCTCCTGTTGAAGAAATACATGGTCTTAATTTACCACCTATCGAATAAATACATGGTCTTAATTTACCACCTATCAAAGCAATACATGGTCTTGATAACCCGACACAGGTGGTAAAGGTAAATTCTCTCTATAGATATGATAAAGCTGAAATCCCGCCTACTAAGTTTGCTAGCCAATGCTTAGATGAGTTTGATAATTTTATGGTTAAGCAAGAAGATTTTAATGCTTATTTTGGTAGACAATTAAAAAGCAATGCTTATATGATTGAACACTTGAGTGATTATATGTCTAGAGTTAAAGGTGAACTTAAACTCATTAGTAAACATGCTTCTATGGTTACCACTCAAGTAGAACAAGTACTTAAAGCTTAGAATGATTTGCTCAATGAATTAAATAATAAGAAAAATGATAATGCTGTCAGAGTTATGACTAGAGGGGGTAAAGTGACTCAGGAACCTTTGTATCCTGAAGGTCACCCTAAGAGAATTGAGCAGGATTCTTAGAGAACTAATGTAGATGCACCTAGTCCTTCTAAGAGGAAGAAAAAGAAAAATGGTAGGACTTTGCATGCTTCTAGTGAACCTGTTGTAGACACACCTGAGAATCCCAATGATATTTCTATTTCTGATGCTGAAACACAATCTGGTGATGAACATGAACCTAGTGATAATGTTAATGATGATGTTCATGTTGATGCTCAACCTAGCAATGATAATGATGTAGAGATTGAACCTGCTGTTGATCTTGATAACCCACAATCAAAGAATCAACGTTATGATAAGAGAGACTTTGTTGCTAGGAAGCACGGTAAAGAAAGAGAACCATGGGTTCAGAAACCCATGCCTTTTCCTCCCAAACCATCCAAGAAAAAGGATGATGAGGATTTTGAGCGCTTTGCTGAAATGATTAGACCTATCTTTTTGCGTATGCGTTTTACTGATATGCCTAAAATGAATCCTTATGCTAAATATATGAAGGATATTGTTACAAATAAAAGGAAGATACCGGAAGCTGAAATTTCCACCATGCTTGCTAATTATACTTTTAAGGTGGAATACCTAAGAAACTAGGAGATCCAGGAGTACCAACTATACCATGCTCCATTAAAAGAAACTATGTTAGAACTGCTTTATGTGATCTTGGAGCCGGTGTTAGTGTTATGCCTCTCTCTTTATATCGTAGACTTGATTTGAATAAGTTGACACCTACTGAAATATCTTTGCAAATGGCCGATAAATCAACTGCTATACATGTCGGTATTTGTGAGGATGTGCCTGTTGTGGTTGCAAATGTTACTATTTTAACGGACTTTGTTATTCTTGATATTCCCGAGGACGATAGTATGTCTATTATTCTTGGAAGACCCTTTTTGAATACTGCAGGGGCTGTTATTGATTGCAACAAAGGCAATGTCACTTTTCATGTTAATGGTAATGAGCATACGGTACACTTTCCGAGGAAACAACCTCAAGTCCACAGTATCAATTCTATTGGAAAAATTCCATCGATTACTATTGGAGGTTTTGAATTTCCTCTTCCTACTGTCAAAAGAGATATGATATTCTTATTATTGGGGATGTGCATATCCCCGTTGAGGTAACATAGTGTTATTCGAAATTTCTCCGGTTTCATGTTATTCGGAATGAGTTTGTTAACAAGACCTGATCAACCTTGTTAGTGGATTCCTTTTGATGAGCATGAGATGGATGAAGTTAGAAAGCACAACCTTCTGTACCCTCCTTTTACTTTCTGTTATTTAGATTAAATAAAGCAAAAATAGTATTTTCTGTCAGTTTCTGAATTATCCGTGCAATAAAAAATACCCTGAAAATAAAAGTTCTCCAAATGCCCCGAAATTGAAATATGATTTTTTCTAGAATATTTGAGAATATCTGGCACTAAGAACACATCAGGGGGAGCAAGCACCTGGCCACGAGGGTCCAGGGCGCGCCCACCCCCTGGGTGCGCCCCCTGCCTCGTGGGCCCATGGTGGCTCCCCTCCACTCATTCCAGCCACCACACACTCCTTCTTCCTCCCAAAAAAATCACCAACCAGCTCAAGCATGAGTTCTTGCTCATCTTACTGTGATTTCGATCTCCTAGCTCAAAGCTCCACTCACAAAACTGCTTTGGGGGATTGTTCTTCAGTATGTGACTCCTCCAATGGTCCAAATAGTTTTTGTTCTAGTGCTTTATTCATTGCAAATTTTTGCTGCCTAGGTGACCCTGTTCTTGAGCTTGCATGTCAAATTTATATGGTCCCAAGTAGTTCTAATGCATGATATAGTCTCTAGGCACTTGTGGGAGTAGTTGCTTTCAATTTTGTTGAGTTTGGTCCACTTTTATTTTGAGTTACTAAAAATTTCAGAAATTTTTCAGAGGAAGAAATATGTTTAGCAAAATGTACCAAGGTGGTTCTTCAAGGAAGCAAGGACCCAGGCCCGCAATACGCGATGCAGACGATGAACCACCAAGAGAAGCTCAAGTGCGGCCTTGTGAATGGCCGTCAGAAAACTTCATGATCCGAGCCGGAATTAAGGAGGAATTTGAGGCATATGTGCGTAACGCTGATTTGGAGGGCTTCGTGTCAGATAAGTGCCTCCAACACTATTACCTTACTGATTCCTTTGTGAGAAGATTTAGATTTTCATCATCACGCAACTCTCACACGGTCCTGTTTGATCTATATGATAAATCCTATACCATGGACCTAGAGGATTTTACTACTGCTTGTAAACTCCCGCAATGGGGTAGTCCTAGTGAACCTCGCAAATTTGAGCTTAGAGATTTTCTTGCTAGTATCACAGTGGGGGAATCTAGAGAAATAACGCAAGCTACCATAGGGAGCATTCATTTTCCTGCTATACATTATTTTGCTCTCTTTATAGGCCGATGCATAAATGGTAAGGATGAGGCATGCCACATGTGTGTTCCTGATCTCAATGTTCTCAGGAGTGCTGTATTAGGAGATAAACATTATAATTTGGGAGCTATTGTGGCGCGTAGGTTGCATAATAATAGTTTAAATGGGGATTTGTTTGGGGGAATTTATGCAACCCGTCCAGCTAATTATCTTGAGATACCTATTCGTGATTATGATATGGAATTGCCTCCTACTTGTCTAGATTTTAATGCCATGGTTCGCCATCATTTTGTTGAGAGGAAT
The DNA here is from genome assembly GCF_018294505.1 of Triticum aestivum. Lineage (NCBI taxonomy): Eukaryota > Viridiplantae > Streptophyta > Magnoliopsida > Poales > Poaceae > Triticum > Triticum aestivum. Next base: position 461,240,951 of record NC_057796.1, read on the forward strand.
GAACCGCCTCTCCAGTACCGACTAATCTTTGACAGGCGTCACGCCGTCAATATTGTTCTCCCTGCTCCTACCCTCTTTGACTTTCAGGCAAAGGGAGATATGTCATAACCAGGGAGGAGGCAAACGAGTATAAGAGGAGGACGGAGACAGCCCGCCTCCAAGCGGCATCTCATGAGGCAATAGCTGCTGCATCACAGTACGACCCCAACTACAACTTTGGATATCCGCCAGGCTAGCCGTGGCCATAGACCAACTTAGGCCAAAAGCCTAAGCTTGGGGGAGTACGTATTTCTCACCGACATTACATTCATATTCACACACTCATGCTAGTTGTCGGTGCTCATACTTTTTCACTGTAATATCCATGCTAGTTTATTTCCCTTTTTATGCTTTCTTCTTGTGTGTTCGAAAAACCTTAAGAAAATTAAAAAATTAGTTGTAGCTTTTAGCTAGTTTACTTTTCATGCTGTAGTAGTAGTAATTAAAAGAAAACCCAAAAAGATTCTTGTTCTTTTTTTGCTTGTTGGGAGCTTTCCTGTGTAAATAGTTTTATTTGTTTTCTTTTCTTCGGGGGTCGAGAGGAGAAGACCATAATGAAAATGTTGAAGTGGTTCTTATATGCATTATTGTTGATTTAACCAAGAGCCCAAATTGCCTTGTCTTCTCCTATTTATTGAATGCCTGCAGATTCCAGCTTAGTCCAATGCACGTGCACCACTATTATTATTCACATCGTTCGGTCGTGCAAGTGAAAGGCAATAATGACGATATATGATGGACTGATTGAGATGAGAGAAGCTGGTATGAACTCGACCTCTCTTGTTTTTGTAATATGATAGTTCATCGTTCCTGATTCAGCCTATTATGAATAAACATGTTTGCAATGACAATTAGAGATTATAGTTGCTTATGCCATGCTTAATTAGCTAGGAGTTTATAATGGTTTACCTTGCGTGCCAACATGCTATTAAAATGGTTGTGATGTGGTATAGTAGGGTGGTATCCTCCTTTGAATGATTCAAGTGACTTGACTTGGCACATGTTCACACATGTAGTTGAAACAAAATCAACATAGCCTTCACGATATTTATGTTCATGGTGGATTATATCCTACTCATACTTGCACTCAATGTTTATTAATTTTAATGCATGTTCATGACTGTTGTCGCTCTCTAGTTGGTCGCTTCCCAGTCTTTTTCTAGCCTTCACTTGTACTAAGCGGGAATACTGCTTGTGCATCCAATCCCTTAAACCCCAAAGTTATTCCATATGAGTCCACCATACCTTCCTATATGCGGTATCTACCTGCCGTTCCAAGTAAATTTGTATGTGCCAAACTCTAAACCTTCAAATGAAATTCTGTTTTGTATGCTCGAATAGCTCATGTATCAACTAGGGTTGTCTGTATCTTCCATGCTAGGCGGGTTATTCTCAAGAGGAGTGGACTCCGCTCCTCACTCACGAGAAAATGGCTGGTCACCGGGATGCCCAGTCCCATGCTTTATGCAAATCAAATCAAAATAATTGCAAACAAAACTCCCCCGGGACTCTTGTTAGTTGGAGGCACTCGTTGTTTCGAGCAAGCCATGGATTGATGCTTGTTGGTGGAGGGGGAGTATAAACTTTACCATTCTGTTGGGAACGCCTATAATGTGGAGTAGCATGAAGATATCGAGACTCTGCGTTGTTACGTTGACAATGAAAGTATGCCGCTCAAAATATTATTTACATCTATTTCAAAATGAAGCTCTGGCACCTCTACAAATCCCTGGTTCCCTCTGCGAAGGGCCTACTATTTACTTTTATGTTGCGTCATCACCCTCTATTAAAAAGCACTAGCTGGAGAGCACCGCTGTCATTTGCATCCATTACTATTAATTTATATGGAGTATGACTATGACTGGCATCTCTTTTACCATGAATTACAATGTTTAGTCAGTCCTTGATCTTCAAGGTGCTCTGCATTTATTGTTTTGCGGTCTCAGAAAGGCTAGCGAGATACCATCTTGTTATATCATATCATGATTGTTTTGAGAAATGTTGTCATCTGAGATTTATTATTATGTCGCTAGTTGATTATGCCATTGACATGAGTAAACATGAGACTAAGTGTTATTGTGAATATGGTTAGTCATAATCTTTGCTGAAAACTTGAATGCTGGCTTTACATATTTACAACAACAAGAGCAAACAGAGTTTGTAAAAGTTTTTCTTTATCACTTTCAGTTTATCAACTGAATTGCTTGAGGACAAGCAAAGGTTTAAGCTTGGGGGAGTTGATACTTCTCCGTCTTATCTACTTTTCCAAACACTTTTGCCCTTGTTTTGGACTCTAACTTGCATGATTTGAATGGAACTAACCCGGACTGACGCTGTTTTCAGCAGAATTGCCATGGTGTTATTTTTGTGCAGAAACAAAAGTTCTCGGAATGACCTGAAACTTCACGGAGATTATTTTTGGAAATAATAAAAAATACTGGCGAAAGAATCAAGGCCAGGGGGCCCACACCCTGTCCACGAGGGTGGGGGCGCGCCTGCCCCCCTGGGCGCGCCCCCTGCCTCGTGGGCCCCCTGGAGCTCCACCGACCTCAACTCCAACTCTATATATTCACGTTCGGGGAGAAAAAATCAGAGAGAAGGATTCATCGCGTTTTACGATACGGAGCCGCCGCCAAGCCCTAATTTCTCTCGGGAGGGCTGATCTGGAGTCCGTTCGGGGCTCCGGAGAGGGGAATCCGTCGCCATCGTCATCATCAACCATCCTCCATCACCAATTTCATGATGCTCACCGCCGTGCGTGAGTAATTCCATCGTAGGCTTGCTGGACGGTGATGGGTTGGATGAGATTTATCATGTAATCGAGTTAGTTTTGTTAGGGTTTGATCCCTAGTATCCACTATGTTCTGAGATTGATGTTGCTATGACTTTGCTATGCTTAATGCTTGTCACTAGGGCCCGAGTGCCATGATTTCAGATCTGAACCTATTATGTTTTCATGAATATATGTGAGTTCTTGATCCTATCTTGCAAGTCATTAGTCACCTACTATGTGTTATGATCCGGCAACCCCGAAGTGACAATAATCGGGACCACTCCCGGTGATGACCGTAGTTTGAGGAGTTCATGTATTCACTATGTGTTAATGCTTTGGTCCGGTACTCTATTAAAAGGAGGCCTTAATATCCCTTAGTTTCCAATAGGACCCCGCTGCCACGGGAGGGTAGGACAAAAGATGTCATGCAAGTTCTTTTCCATAAGCACGTATGACTATATTCGGAATACATGCCTACATTACATTGATGAATTGGAGCTAGTTCTGTGTCACCCTATGTTATAACTGTTGCATGAATAATCGCATCCGGCATAATTCTCCATCACCGATCCAATGCCTACGAGCTTTTCACATATTGTTCTTCGCTTAGTTACTTTTCCGTTGCTACTGTTACAATCACTACAAAACTGCTACTGTTACTTTTGCCACCGTTACCGTTACTTCCATACTACTTTGCTACTAAATACTTTGCTGCAGATATTAAGTTATCCAGGTGTGGTTGAATTGACAACTCAACTGCTAATACTTGAGAATATTCTTTGGCTCCCCTTGTGTCGAATCAATAAATTTGGGTTGAATACTCTACCCTCGAAAACTGTTGCGATCCCCTATACTTGTGGGTTATCAGTTAGTCCCAAAAATAATATAAAATAGCATATTAATGCATATAAAACATCCAAAACAGATAATATAATAGCATGGAACAATCAAAAATTATAGATACGTTGGAGACGTATCACATAGCATCGCCAAGCTTGTGGCTTTGCATATCATTAGCATCGTGGATATTCAAGGAATTCATACTAATGCCACCTCTTGAGCACTGCGTTAGTTTTCCCTTGAAGAGGAAAGGGTGATGCACCAAAGTAGCGTAAGTATTTCCCTCAGTTTTTGAGAACCAAGGTATCAATCCAGTAGGAGGCTACGCGCGAGTCCCTCGCACCTACACAAAACAAATAAATCCTCGCAACCAACGCGATAAGGGGTTGTCAATCCCTACACGGTCACTTACGAGAGTGAGATCTGATAGATATGATAGGATAATATTTTTGGTATTTTTATGATAAAGATGCAAAGTAAAATAAAAAGCAAAGGAAATAACTAAGTGTTGGAAGATTAATATGATGAAGATAGACCCGGGGGCCATAGGTTTCACTAGTGGCTTCTCTCATGAGCATAAGTATTTTACGGTGGGTAAACAAATTACTGTTGAGCAATTGACAGAATTGAGCATAGTTATGAGAATATCTAGGTATGATCATGTATATAGGCATCACGTCCGAGACAAGTAGACCGACTCCTGCCTGCATCTACTACTATTACTCCACACATCGACCGCTATCCAGCATGCATCTAGAGTATTAAGCTCATAAGAACAGAGTAACGCCTTAAGCAAGATGACATGATGTAGAGGGATAAATTCATGCAATATGATAAAAACCCCATCTTGTTATCCTCGATGGCAACAATACAATACGTGCCTTGCTGCCCCTACTGTCACTGGGAAAGGACACCGCAAGATTGAACCCAAAGCTAAGCACTTCTCCCATTGCAAGAAAGATCAATCTAGTAGGCCAAACCAAACTGATAATTCGAAGAGACTTGCAAAGATAACCAATCATACATAAAAGAATTCAGAAGATTCAAATATTGTTCATAGATAAACTTGATCATAAACCCACAATTCATCGGTCTCAACAAACACACCGCAAAAGAAGATTACATCGAATAGATCTCCACGAGAGAGGGGGAGAACATTGTATTGAGATCCAAAAAGAGAGAGGAAGCCATCTAGCTAATAACTATGGACCCGAAGGTCTGAGGTAAACTACTCACACTTCATCGGAGGGGCTATGGTGTTGATGTAGAAGCCCTCCGTGATCGATGCCCCCTCCGGCGGAGCTCCGGAACAGGCCCCAAGATGGGATCTCGTGGGTACAGAAGGTTGCGGCGGTGGAATTAGGTTTTTGGCTCCGTATCTGATCGTTTGGGGGTACGTAGGTATATATAGGAGGAAGAAGTACGTCGGTGGAGCAACAGGGGGCCCACGAGGGTGGAGGGCGCGCCTAGGGGGTAGGCGCGCCCCCCTACCTCGTGGCTTCCCTGTTGGTTGCTTGACGTAGGGTCCAAGTCTCCTGGATCATGTTCGTTTCGAAAATCACGTTCCCGAAGGTTTCATTCCGTTTGGACTCCGTTTGATATTCTTTTTCTGCGAAACTCTGAAATAGGCAAAAAAACAGCAATTCTAGGCTGGGCCTCCGGTTAATAGGTTAGTCCCAAAAATAATATAAAAGTGAATAATAAAGCCCAATAATGTCCAAAACAGAAGATAATATAGCATGGAGCAATCAAAAATTATAGATACGTTGGAGACGTATCAAGCATCCCCAAGCTTAATTCCTGCTCGTCCTTGAGTAGGTAAATGATAAAAACAGAATTTTTGATGCGGAGTGCTACTAGGCATAATTTCAATGTAATTCTTCTTAATTGTGGTATGAATATTCAGATCCGAAAGATTCAAGATAAAAGTTCATATTGACATAAAAATAATAACACTTCAAGCATACTAACTAAGCAATTATGTCCTCTCAAAATAACATGGCCAAAGAAAGTTCATCCCTACAAAATCATATAGTTTAGTCATGCTCCATTTTCGTCACACAAGAATGCTCTCATCATGCACAACCCCGATGACAAGCCAAGCAATTGTTTCATACTTTAGTAATCTCAAACTTTATAAACCTTCACGCAATACATGAGCGCGAGCCATGGACATAGCACTATGGGTGGAATAGAATATGATGATGGGGGTTATGTGGAGAAGACAAAAAAGGAGAAAGTCTCACATCAACGAGGCTAATCAATGAGCTATGGAGATGCCCATCGATTGATGTTAATGCAAGGAGTAGGGATTGCCATGCAACGGATGCACTAGAGCTATAAATATATGAAAGCTCAACAAAAGAAACTAAGTGGGTGTGCATCCAACTTGCTTGCTCACGAAGACCTAGGGCACTTGAGGAGGCCCATTGTTGGAATATACAAGCCAAGTTCTATAATGAAAAATTCCCACTAGTATATGAAAGTGACAAAACAAGAGACTCTCTATCATGAAGATTATGGTGCTACTTTGAAGCACAAGTGTGGTAAAAGGATAGTAACATTGTCCCTTCTCTCTTTTTCTCTCATTTTTTTGGGCCTTCTCTATTTTATGGCCTTTCTCTCTTTTTTTTATTCCTCACTTGGGACAATGCTCTAGAAAATGATGATCATCACACTTCTATTTATTTACAACTCAATGATTACAACTCGATACTAGAACAAAGTATGACTCTATATGAATGCCTCCGGCGGTGTACCGGGATATGCAATGAACCAAGAGTGACATGTATGAAAGAATTATGAACGGTGGCTTTGCCACAAAAAATACTATGTCAACTACATGATCATGCAAAGCAATATGACAATGATGAACGTGTCATGATAAACGGAATGGTGGAAAGTTGCATGGCAATATATCTCGGAATGGCTATGGAAATGCCATAATAGGTAGGTATGGTGGCTGTTTTGAGGAAGATATAAGGAGGTTTATGTGTGAAAGAGCGTATCATATCACGGGGTTTGGATGCACCGACGAAGTTTGCACCAACTCTCAATGTGAGAAAGGGCAATGCACGGTACGGAAGAGGCTAGCAATGATGGAAAGGTGAGAGTGCGTATAATCCATGGACTCAACATTAGTCATAAAGAACTCATATAATTATTGCAAAAATCTACAAGTCATCAAAAACCAAGCACTACGCGCATGCTCCTAGGGGGATAGATTGGTAGGAAAAGACCATCGCTCGTCCCCGACCGCCACTCATAAGGAGGACAATCAAAGAACACCTCATGTTTCAAATTTGTTACATAACGTTTACCATACGTGCATGCTACGGGACTTGCAAACTTCAACACAAGTATTTCTCAAATTCACAACTACTCAACTAGCACGACTTTAATATCACTACCTCCATATCTCAAAACAATCATCAAGCATCAAACTTCTCTTAGTATTCAACGCACTCATAAGAAAGTTTTTACTAATCTTGAATACCTAGCATATTAGGATTATTTTAAGCAAATTACCATGCTATTTAAGACTCTCAAAATAATCTAAGTGAAGCATGGGAGATCAATAGTTTCTATAAAACAAATCCACCACCGTGCTCTAAAAGATATAAGTGAAGTACTAGAGCAAAAACTATATAACTCAAAAGATATAAGTGAAGCACATAGAGTATTCTAATAATTTTCGAATCATGTGTGTCTCTCTCAAAAGGTGTGTACAGCAAGGATGATTGTGGTAAACTAAAAAGCAAAGACTCAAATCATACAAGACGCTCCAAGCAAAACACATATCATGTGGTGAATAAAAATATAGCTCCAAGTAAAGTTACCGATGGAAGTAGACGAAAGAGGGGATGCCTTCCGGGGCATCCCCAAGCTTTGGCTTTTTGGTGTCCTTAGATTATCTTGGGGGTGCCATGGGCATCCCCAATCTTAGGCTCTTGCCACTCCTTGTTCCATAATCCATCAAATCTTTCACCCAAAACTTGAAAACTTCACAACACAAAACTCAGCAGAAAATCTCGTGAGCTCCGTTAGCGAAAGAAAACAAAAGACCACTTCAAGATACTGTAATGAACTCATTCTTTATTTATATTGGTGTTAAACCTACTGTATTCCAACTTCTCTATGGTTTATAAACTCTTTTACTAGCCATAGATTCATCAAAATAAGCAAACAACACACGAAAAACAGAATCTGTCAAAAACAGAACAGTCTGTAGTAATCTGTAACTAACGCAAACTTCTGGAACTCCAAAAAATCAGCCAAAATAGGACGACCTAGACAATTTGTTTATTGAACATAAGCAATTGGAATCAATATTTTATCACGTTCTGGTGATTTTTAACAATTGTTTTCGTGAACAGAAAGTTTCTGGAAATTTCTGCAAGATCAAATAACTATCATCCAAGAAGATCCTATAGGTTTAACTTGGCACAAACACTAATTAAAACATAAAAACACATCTAACCAGAGGCTAGATCAAATATTTATTCCTAAACAGAAGCAAAAAGCAAAAAAATAAAAATAAAATTGGGTTGCCTCCCAACAAGCGCTATCGTTTAACGCCCCTAGCTAGGCATAAAGCAAGGATAGATCTAGGTATTGCCATCTTTGGTAGGCAATCCATAAGTGGCTCTCATGATAGATTCATATGGTAGTTTTATTTTCTTCCTAGGGAAGTGTTCCATGCCTTTCTTTAATGGAAATTGGAATCTAATATTCCCTTCCTTCATATCAATAATTGCACCAATCGTTCTAAGGAAAGGTCTACCAAGAATAATAGGACATGAAGGATTGCAATCTATATCAAGAACGATAAAATCTACGGGCACATAGTTCCTATTTGCAACAATAAGAACATCATTAATTCTTCCCATAGGTTTCTTAATAGTGGAATCCGCAAGGTGCAAGTTTAAAGAGCAATCATCAAAATCACGGAAACCTAGCAAATCGCACAAAGTTTTTGGAATCGTGGAAACACTAGCACCCAAATCACACAAAGCATAGCATTCATGATCTTTAATCTTAATTTTAATAGTAGGTTCCCACTCATCATAAAGTTTTCTAGGGATAGAAACTTCCAACTCAAGCTTTTCTTCATAAGATTGCATCAAAGCATCAACGATATGTTTGGTAAAAGCTTTATTTTGACTATAAGCATGAGGAGAATTTAGCACGGATTGCAACAAGGAAATACAATCTATCAAAGAGCAATTATCATAATTAAATTCCTTGAAATCCAAAATAGTGGGTTTATTAATATCTAGGGTATTGTTCTCTTCAATCCCACTTTTATCAATTTTAGCATCAAGATCTAAAAACTCCGAATTTTTGGAACGCCTTCTAGGTAAAGGTGGATCATATTCAGTCCCATCATTATCAAGATTCATATTGCAAAACAAAGATTTAATAGGGGACACATCAATAACTTTTAGATCTTCATCTTTATTTTCATAGAAATTTGAAGAACACGCTTTCATAAAGCAATCTTTCTTAGCACGCATCCTAGCGGTTCTTTCTTTGCACTCATCAATGGAAATTCTCATGGCTTTGAGAGACTCATTGATATCATGCTTAGGAGGAATAGATCTCAGTTTTAAAGAATCAACATCAAGAGAAATTCTATCAACGTTCCTAGCCAATTCATCAACTTTAAGCAATTTTTCTTCAAGCAAAGCATTGAAATTCTTTTGCGAATTCATAAACTCTTTAACACTAGTCTCAAATTCAGAGGGCATCTTATTAAAATTTCCATAAGAATTGTTGTAGGAATTACCATAATTATTAGAGGAATTGCTAGGATAAGGCCTAGGATTAAAGTTTCCTCTATACGCGTTGTTACCAAAATTATTCCTACCAACAAAATTCACATCCATAGATTCATTATTATTCTCAATCAAAGTAGACAAAGGCATATCATTGGGATCAGAAGAAACACTCTTAGTAGCAAATAATTTCATAAGTTCATCCATCTTTCCACTCAAAACATTAATTTCTTCTATCGCATGCACTTTTTTATTAGTAGATCTTTCAGTGTGCCATTGAGAATAATTAACCATAATATTATCTAGGAGTTTAGTAGCTTCTCCTAAAGTGATTTCCATAAAAGTGCCTCCCGCGGCCGAATCTAAAAGATTTCTAGAAGCAAAATTCAATCCGGCATAAAAATTTTGTATAATCATCCACAAATTCAAACCATGAGTAGGGCAATTACGTATCATTAATTTCATCCTCTCCCAAGCTTGTGCAACATGTTCATGATCAAGTTGCTTAAAATTCATAATATCGTTTCTAAGAGAGATAATCTTAGCGGGAGGAAAATACTTAGAGATAAAAGCATCTTTGCACTTATTCCAAGAATCAATACTATTTTTAGGCAAAGACGAAAACCAAGCTTTAGCACGATCTCTAAGCGAAAAAGGAAATAGCTTCAGTTTAACAATATCATTATCAACATCTTTCTTCTTTTGCATATCACACAAATCAACGAAGCTATTTAGATGAGTAGCGGCATCTTCACTAGGAAGGCCGGCGAATTGATCTTTCATGACAAGATTCAACAAAGCAGCATTGATTTCACAAGATTCAGTATCGGTAAGAGGAGCAATCGGAGTGCTAAGGAAATCATTATTGTTGGTATTGGTAAAGTCACACAATTTGGTATTATCTTGAGCCATCGTGACAAACAAGCAATCCAACACACGAGCAAACAAAAAAGCAAGCGAAAAAGAGGCGAACGAAAAAGAGAGGGCGAATAAAACGGCAAGGGTGAAGTGGGGGAGAGGAAAACGAGAGGCAAATGGCAAATAATGTAATGCGGGAGATAAGGGTTTGTGATGGGTACTTGGTATGTTGACTTTTGCGTAGACCTCCCCGGCAACGGCGCCAGAAATCCTTCTTGCTACCTCTTGAGCACTGCGTTGGTTTTCCCTTGAAGAGGAAAGGGTGATGCAGCAAAGTAGCGTAAGTATTTCCCTCAGTTTTTGAGAACCAAGGTATCAATCCAGTAGGAGGCTACGCGCGAGTCCCTCGCACCTACACAAAACAAATAAATCCTCGCAACCAACGCGATAAGGGGTTGTCAATCCCTACACGGTCACTTACGAGAGTGAGATCTGATAGATATGATAGGATAATATTTTTGGTATTTTTATGATAAAGATGCAAAGTAAAATAAAAAGCAAAGGAAATAACTAAGTGTTGGAAGATTAATATGATGAAGATAGACCCGGGGGCCATAGGTTTCACTAGTGGCTTCTCTCAAGAGCATAAGTATTTTACGGTGGGTGAACAAATTACTGTTGAGCAATTGACAGAATTGAGCATAGTTATGAGAATATCTAGGTATGATCATGTATATAGGCATCACGTCCGAGACAAGTAGACCGACTCCTGCCTGCATCTACTACTATTACTCCACACATCGACCGCTATCCAGCATGCATCTAGAGTATTAAGTTCATAAGAACAGAGTAACGCCTTAAGCAAGATGACATGATGTAGAGGGATAAATTCATGCAATATGATAAAAAACCCATCTTGTTATCCTCGATGGCAACAATACTATACGTGCCTTGCTGCCCCTACTGTCACTGGGAAAGGACACCGCAAGATTGAACCCAAAGCTAAGCACTTCTCCCATTGCAAGAAAGATCAATCTAGTAGGCCAAACCAAACTGATAATTCGAAGAGACTTGCAAAGATAACCAATCATACATAAAAGAATTCAGAAGATTCAAATATTGTTCATAGATAAACTTGATCATAAACCCACAATTCATCGGTCTCAACAAACACACCGCAAAAGAAGATTACATCGAATAGATCTCCACGAGAGAGGGGGAGAACATTGTATTGAGATCCAAAAAGAGAGAGGAAGCCATCTAGCTAATAACTATGGACCCGAAGGTCTGAGGTAAACTACTCACACTTCATCGGAGGGGCTATGGTGTTGATGTAGAAGCCCTCCATGATCGATGCCCCCTCCGGCGGAGCTCCGGAACAGGCCCCAAGATGGGATCTCGTGGGTACAGAAGGTTGCGGCGGCCGAATTAGGTTTTTGGCTCCGTATCTGATCGTTTGGGGGTACGTAGGTATATATAGGAGGAAGAAGTATTTCGGTGGAGCAACAGGGGGCCCACGAGGGTGGAGGGCGCGCCCCCCCTACCTCGTGGCTTCCCTGTTGGTTGCTTGACGTAGGGTCCAAGTCTCCTGGATCATGTTCGTTCCGAAAATCACGTTCCCGAAGGTTTCATTCCGTTTGGACTCTGTTTGATATTCTTTTTCTGCGAAACTCTAAAATAGGCAAAAAAAACAGCAATTCTGGGCTGGGCCTCCAGTTAATAGGTTAGTCCCAAAAATAATATAAAAGTGAATAATAAAGCCCAATAATGTCCAAAACAGAAGATAATATAGCTTGGAGCAATCAAAAATTATAGATACGTTGGAGACGTATCAACTAACAACATTGCAATCATGCTCATCATACAAAGATTTTATGCCAAACATTTTATAGACCTCTTCTTCCAACACTTGAGCACAATTTTCCTTTCCATCATTTTCACGAAAGGCATTAAATAGATGAAGCATATGTGGAAACCTCAATTCCATTTTTTTCTAGTTTTATTTTATAGACTAAACTAGTGATAAAACACGAAACTAAAAGATTTGATTGCAAGATCTAAAGATATACCTTCAAGCACTCACCTCCCCGGCAACGGCGCCAGAAAAGAGCTTGATGTCTACTACGCAACCTTGTTCTTGTAGACTCGTGTTGGGCCTCCAAGCGTAGAGTTTTGTAGGACAGTAGCAAATTTCCCTCAAGTGGATGACCTAAGGTTTATCAATCTGTGGGAGGCGTAGGATGAAGATGGTCTCTCTCAAACAACCCTGCAAACAAATAAAAAAGAGTCTCTTGTGTTCCCAACACACCCAATACAATGGTAAATTGTATAGGTGCACTAGTTCGGCGAAGAGATGGTGATACAAGCGTAATATGGATAGTAGATATAGGTTTTTGTAATCTGAAAATATAAAAACAGCAAGGTAACTAGTAACAAAAGTGAGCAAAAACGGCATTGCAATTCTTGGAAACAAGGCCTAGGGTTCATACTTCACTAGTGCAAGTTCTCTCAACAATGATAAAATAATTTGATCATATAACAATCCCTCAATATGCAACAAAGAATCACTCCAAAGTTTCTATCGGAGAGCGTAGGACGAAAACGTGCATCAACCCCTATGCATAGATTACCCCAATGTCACCTCAGGAATCCGCGAGTTGAGTGCCAAAACATTCATCAAGTGAATCAATAGAACATCCCATTGTCACCACAGATATCCCATCGCAAGACATACATCAAGTGTTCTCAAATCCAATACTCAATCCAACATAACGAAACCTCGAAGAGCAAGACTTAATTCATCACAAGAAGGTAGAGGGGGAGAAACATATAATGATCCAACTATAGTAACAAAGCTCGCGGTACATCAAGATCGTGCCAAATCAAGAACACGAGAGAGAGAGATCAAACACATAGCTACTGGTACATACCCTCAGCCCCGAGGGTGAACTACTCCCTCCTCATCATGGAGAGCGTTGGGATGATGAAGATGGTCACCGGTGATGGTTTCCCCCTCCGGCAGGGTGCCGGTACGGGCTCCCGATTGGTTTTTCGTGGCTACAGAGGCTTGCGGCGGCGGAACTCCTGATCTAGGTTTATTTCTGGGGGTTTCTATATTTATAGGAATTTTTGGCGTTGGGAACAAGTCAGGGGGGGTCCATGAGTCAACGACAAGATAGGGGGGCGCGCCCTAGGGGGGCACCTCCACCCTTGTGGATGACTCGGGACTCTTCTGGCCCAACTCTTTTGCTTCGGGTGATTCTTCTGGTCCATAAAAAATCACCATAAATTTTCAGCTCATTTGGACTCCGTTTGGTATTCCTTTTCTGTAAAACTCAAAAACAAGGAAAAACAGAAACTGACACTGGGCTCTAGGTTAATAGGTTAGTCCCAAAAATCATATAAAATAGCATATAAATGCATATAAAACATCCAAGATGGATAATATAATAGCATGGAACAATAAAAAATTATAGATACGTTGGAGATGTATCAGTTTCTTCTCTCTTTTTGATTCTCAATAAAATGGTCTCTTGGAGATCTATTTGATGTAACTCTTTTTGCGGTGTGTTTGTTGGGATTCGATGAACTTTGAGTTTATGATCAGATCTATATCCATGAATATTATTTGAGTCTTCTTTGATCTCTTATATGCATGATTATTTATAGTCTCATATTTCTTCTTCGAATCTTGGTTTAGTTAGGCCAACTAGATCGATTTTTCTTGCCATGGGAAGAGGTGCTTTGTGATGGGTTCGATCGTGCGGTATTCTTTCCCAGTGACAAGGGACAGCAAGACACGCATGTATCATTGCTATTAAGGATAATAAGATGGGGCCTATTCCTACATGAATAGATCTCGTCTATATCATGTCATCGTTCTTATTGCATTACTCCGTTTCTCCATGAAGTTAATACACTAGATGCATGCTGGATAGCGGTCGATGTGTGGAGTAATAGTAGTAGATGCAGACAGGAGTCGGTCTACTAATCTTGAACGTGATGCCTAAATATTGATCATTGCCTTGGATATAGTCATAATTATTCGATCTTCTATCAATTGCCCAACAGTAATTTGTTTACCCACCATATGATATTTTCTCGAGAGAAGCCACTAGTGAAATCTACGGCCCCCGGGTCTATTCTTTATCATATTTGCTTTGAGATCTATTTTTATTTGCTTTTGTTTTCAGATCTATATTTCCAAAAACCCAAAAATACCTTGCTGCACTTTTTTGCTATTTATTTTATTTCGCGTTTTATCGAGATCTATTTATCCAATCTACACAAATTTTATCCCGTCAACTTGACAATTTCTGGCGTCGTTACCCATAATAGGGATTGACGACCCCTCATAAGCGCCAGGTTGCAAGTATTTGTTCTTTGTGTGCCGGTACCGTTTATATAGTGTTGCTTGGTTCTCCTACTGGATTGATACCTTGGTTTCATAACTGAGCGAAATACCTATCGTAGATGTGCTGTATCATCCCTTCCTCTTTGGGGAAATACCGATGTAGCTCAAGCGACATCAAAGCTTCGGGAGGAGACCAGAAGGCGGAGGAGTGGGCCATGAGCCACATGGGCGCGCCAGGGGGTAGGCGCGCCCATGTGCCTCATGGGCCCTCGTTCCTCCGTTTGACCTAATTCCGACTCTATAAATTTTCTAAAATCAGGAAACCAACAGAGAGCCACCCAAAATTCTTTTTCCACCACCGCAAGCCTCTGTTCTTGCGAGATCCCATCTGGAGGCCTTTTCCAGTACTCTGCTGAAGGGGGAATCAATCACGGAGGGCCTCTACATCAACCTTACTGCCCTACCGATGTTGTGTGAGTAGTATACCACAGACCTACGGGTCCATAGCTAGTAGCTAGATGTTTCTTATCTTTCTTTGATCTTCAATACAATGTTCTCCTCGATGTTCTTGGAGATCTATTCGATATAATCCTTTTTTTGCGGTGTGTTTGTTGTGATTCGATGAATTGTGGGTTTATGATCAAATTATCCATGAATATTATTTGAGTCTTATCTAAACTCTTTTATGCATGATTATTATAGCTTTGTATTTCTCTCCGTTCTATTGATTTGGTTTGGCCAACTGAATTGATTTTTCTTGCAATGGGAGAGGTGCTTTGTGATGGGTTCGATTTTGCGACGCTCAATCCCAATGACAGAAGGGGTCATGACACGTATTTATATCATTGCCATTAAAGATAAAACGATGGGGTTTATTTATATGTATTGAGTTTACTTTGTCTACATCATGTCATCTTGCTTAAGGCGTTACTCCATTCTTTATGAACTTAATACTCTAGATGCATGCTGGATAGCGATCGATGCGTAGAGTAATAGTAGTAGATGCAGGCAGGAGTCGGTCTACTTGTCTCGGGCATGATGCCTATATACATGATCATTGCCTTGGATATCATCACAATTATTTGATTTTTTATCAATCGCCTAATGGTAATTTGTTCACCCACCGTATGCTATGTTCAAGAGAGAAGCCTCTAGTCAAAATTATGGCCCCTGGGTCTATCTTTATCATATATAAAAATCCAAAAATACCTTGCTGCAATTTATTTACTTTTATTTTATCTTGTGTTTTTGTTTATCTATCTATCACTATAAGATTTGATCCTAGCAATTAACCGCAAAGGGATTGACAACCCCTTGTTTGCGTTGAGTGCAAGTATTTGTTATTTTGTGTGTAGGTACTGTTAACGAGGTGTTGCGTGGTTCTCCTACTGGATTGATAGCCTTGATTTTTAACTGAGGGAAATACTTATCTCTACTGTACTACATCCTCCTCTCCTCTTTGGGCAAATTCCAACGCAGTTCACAAGTATCACCCGTGAACAGTAAACTCGAAAACAATGGACAAGTTTATAAGCGCGTGCAAGATTTCATGGCAATTTGACATTGGAGGAGCTACGGACAGAAGAAACAAAATAATTACTCCAAAATCAAAAAAATTGAACCTATCTCAAAACATCATTTTTTTCCAGAGCTCCTCCAATGGCAAATTGCCCCGAGATTTTGCACACACCTATAAAATCTTGTGCTTCTTTGGAGCCAAAAAATTTTGTTTTTGTCTATTTTTCCTAGCACCGAAACGCTAGCTAGAGTAAATACGTACGATTATTCTTGGATTTTTTTACCTTTATATTTCTATATAAAAAGAATTTCGCCTAGGGAGTAAATATAATTTAAAATATTTATTTTTTATAAATTTTCTAAAAAGCATTCTTCATGTATTTAGAAATTTTCACGCAAATAAAAAAATGTTTACACATTTTTTTATCAAAGTTTCTTGACATTTAAAACAATATTGGTGCCATTCAACAATAATTTTCAAACATTTAAAAATTCTTTATGACATTATTAAAAATATCATAAATTAAAAAAAACATTGCGCTATTTTCAAAATTTTCAAAGATTTGTAACCATTTAAAAGAAATTTCACATGTTTAGAAAATGTTCATGAAAGTGTAAACATTTGTTCTCACAATTTGTTACGGAAATGTTCTTGACATGTAAAAAAAATCTATAACCAGTCAAAGATGTTCACATGTTCTAAAAATAATCAGAAAAACGTAAAAGTAATCATCCAATTTTTATGAAAATATTTCATGAGATGTGAAATAATATCCACTATTTTTTAACTAAAACATTTGAAAAAATGAAGAAGAAACAAGAAAATGAAGAAAAAGAGGAAACATAAAAACGAACATGAAAACAAAAATTATAGAAAAACGTTAAATATAACCTATAGAAAATTTAGAAAAATATAGGTAATGAAAAATTGAATGAAACCTCCCTCAAATCAGGCGAAAGGTTCCTAATACCGCTTGCTGGAAGGTTCCCCAAACTGGTCGTAGTAGGTCCCCCAAACCGCTGGAAAATGTAGTTGGGCTGACCTTCGCCTGAGGCCGAAGGCGGCCGCTTCTTCTGTCTTGCAATAAGCGAGACATAGCTTTTCCGGACTTTACCTCGCCTTCTGCAATTACAAATCCTTCCTTTCAGAATAACTGAAACATCAGCTATAAAATTTTAGGAGGAAAAAAATCATCTAACTATAATATGCATGTTCGGTAAATGGAAAATCTCATATTGACTAACCATACATCACATCATGCTTTATGGAAAACAAAGGAGTAATATTTATAACTATCAGGTTACAAAGCAGCATTTGTTAACTCCTAAATAAAGCAATACATATATCAAGTACATATGACAATCTCACACATAAGTACATTGCATGCACATTGCACAAGACTTGTATGATCGTGTGGTGCCTCAGTTAAGTCGATGCGACCAAATGATCTCCAACTGGCTTGTCATTGTCCATGACCAGTGGCAACTTGCCATCGACAAATACACATGTCGATCTAATATTCATGTGTGTCCTTGTGTTCCGCATAGTGGAGTCCCAATTCACATCCCCCCCCCCCCCCCCCCGATGGCCAGAGAAAGTGCTAGGGAGAGAGCGGTGGTTGCGGTTGCTTGAAGATCACATGAAGATGATGTAACATCGGTTGGTTCACTTTTTTATTGGATCGATCGGCAACGTGATAAGTTGTCATCCTCATGGTAGAGCACTTGTAGACATGCTCAGCATGGTGTGCTTCATCGACCGCAGTGATAGGCGATGCTATCTAGTGTTTATTTTCCTCGTCATAATCGTCGTAACCAGCATATTAAGATAATAGTAAGCCGAGGAAGGGCCAACATAAAAGGTTTTACTTATTTATATCGAACTTATTTACTTTTTTTACTCATTCTCTCAACATACATCTTCATAATTATTATTTATACTAAGTTAAGCAATTTTAGTCGTAACAAATGGTTCTAAATATTAATATTTTTTAATAACAACTCTAATATCCATCCATTGCAAAAGTATTTGCACAGAACTTAAAATTATTGTACAAGGAAATTTATGTTAGATGTTTCTTTGTAATAATTCTTATTAAACCCTTTCATTAAATTGAAATTCTCTAGGCCAGAGAATTTTATAAAATGCATGTCCCCACAAATTACTTTGTGCCAATTAGATGAATTGTATGTATATATGACTGTGTGATTGTGTATAGCTCAAATCATAAATATCTTAGCAAAGAGCATAAAAATGTATGGCTAACAAATAACTTGATAGAGCTATTTGGAGCGTATGATTGTACATTACCTTTGCTAGTAAATAAAATTACGATGAGTTCTACAATCGTGGTCCCTATAGCTACATGGAGTTTTTGAACCCTAGCTCACATGATGAACAGTAAACTCCAAAAATATAGTTAAAATACAATATTTTTTGGGATTTTTCTTGATAAACATAGATGAATGTTTAAACTGCATGCAAAATGTTGTGACGAAATGACATTCGTGGAGGTTTGGAAAAAAAATTGATGCTCCCAAAATACTATTAATTGGTGGTGTTGAAGTGTATTTGTGGATTGCCTAACCCTTTTCCATCAGTTCAAACATTTTGTTTTGTTGACTAGTGCATGATCTTTTTTTGCGAATTGACTAGTGCATGATCTTAACATGGTATCAGGGCCAAGGTCTTGAGTTCAAGTACCGGCTTCCGCAATTTATCTAAAAATTGCACATGTTACTTCTCGCGTCACACGTAAGAGGGGTGTTGCAGTGTATTTGTGAATTGCCTAGCCATTTCCATCAGTTCAGACTTTTGATTGCGTTGGCTAGTGCATGAAGTTTAACAGTTGGAAGCATTTTGGTGCATCGATTTTGTTATTCTTATCTAGACCTCCATGAATGTTATTTCATCACAAAATTTTGCATGAAGTTAAAACATTCATCAATGTTTATCAAACAAAAAGTCAATTTTTTGAATTTGTTTATTTTTTTTTGGATTTTATTGGTTACAAGGGAGCATGTGTGCTCGAGATCAAAAGAACACTTTCGGTCCGTATAGGCGATCCCCAAAGTTTCCCCAAACACAGAAGCATGTCCGGGGTCCTAAAAATAAGTAAACAGCTCATTGGGACCCACAGTTTGACGCTTAAGATAAAAGCCTTCAAAGATGGTGGACGGGGCTCGGAGATACAAACTTGTAGGGCGTGGCTTGATCACATGATTATGTAAGAGATCTACAATCGAAGCACCATATCTCCCCAATTATATCCAGGCGGCTTGCCCAGACATAAAAAGCCAACCAACCGGACCGTGCAGAGCCAGCCCAGACGTTCGGGCTGACTGGTACCCCCATGCCCATATGTGGGGAAGATATGGCGACGTCCGAACGCGTCCACCATGTTGGACTGACGGACG
This sequence comes from Triticum aestivum, assembly GCF_018294505.1. Classification (NCBI taxonomy): domain Eukaryota; kingdom Viridiplantae; phylum Streptophyta; class Magnoliopsida; order Poales; family Poaceae; genus Triticum; species Triticum aestivum. The sequence goes on from NC_057796.1 coordinate 461,260,527, forward strand.
AGCCCACGCCAAAACCATCGGTCTGACAGGCGCCTCCTCTAGTTTAGGTGAGGACGGTGGGGACGCATTCGTGTCGCGGCTCCGCCGCACTGCCGGAGGGACCAAATCCAACTATTTTAAGTGCGGCGACAAGGCAACCCTAGCCCTGTTGTTAGGCAAATTTCTCCCTTAATGGTTTTGGTGATTGATGACAATGAATATGAAAATATCCACAAATTTTGAAAATGTTTCCAAATTTGAAAAGGTTAATTTAATTTAGAAACATGATTTTTAAAACTTTTTTAGTTATAAAAAAGAAAAAATGAAATAGGACAAAATAAATACAAAGAACAAAAAAATCAAACAACACCGATCCTTAAAAAGCCAAAAAAAACGCCTGAAAAAGTTGGACGAACCTACTAGAAGGTTCGCAAGCAAAATAAAACACTATATGGGCTGACCTACTACGAAAGCGTCCCCGAGGGGTATGAGCGATGTATACCAAATGCATTGTAGTTGGCGCTATAAGCACCGAATAGGAGTTACCGCCGGTAGTTATTAGTGCCGCTAGCTAAATATGAGTATGAGTGGACCAACCCAATAGGTGAGCGACGCCATGCACGACGTCAGCGAACGCTAGTGCCATCTCGGGAAGAGCGACTTATAGATGCTCCCGAGTCCTGACATGTCTATGTCTTGCTTGTAGCAAGATCGATGGATGTGTTGGCTACAATGTCAGGTTAATAAGGCCAGGCCCGGCTAGCAAGATGCGTACAAACCTATGTAGCCCTCGCCAGCTAGTAATTCATAGTTGATCACGAGCACATATGCTTCTCCATGGAACAGTAAACTCGAAAACAATGGCAAAAGTATTTAAAAATAATTCTTTTGCACATAAAAAATGAACAAATTTATAAGGGCATGCAAAATTTCATGGCAAATTGACATTGGAGGAGCTAGGGACAGAAAAAACAAAATAATTGCTCCAAAATGAATTTTTTGAAACTTTCTCAAAACATCATTTTTTTTTCAGAGCTCCTCCAATGGCAAATTGCCCCAAAATTTTGCAAACACCTATAAAACCCTGAAGCCCTAAAAAAACCTATAAAACCTTGTGCATCTTTGGAGCCAATTTTTTTTTTGTTTCTTTTCCCTGGCACCAAAACGCTAGCTAGCTTCTATAAGCTAGTAAATACGTACGGTTCTTCTTGGATTTTTTTACCTTTATATTTCTATATTAAAACAATTCTCCTAGGGATTAAAATATTTTTTAAATATTTTTTATAAATTTTCTAAAAAGCATTCTTCATGTATTAAGAAATGTTCATGCAGATCAAAAAAAAGTGTTCACACATTTTTAATCAAAGTTTCATGACCTTTAAAAAATATTGGTACCATTCAACAATAATTTTCACACATTTAAAATTTTTTTATGACATTATTAAAAATGTTATGATTTTTTTTTAAAAGCGTAATTTTGTATTTTTTCAAAGATTTTTAACTTATTTAAAAGAATTTTTCACATGTTCAGAAAATGTTCACGAAGATGCCATAGATTTTCTGGACTTTACCTCGTCTTCTGCAATTACAATTCCTTCCTTTGGGAATAGCTGAAACATCAGCTATAAATATTCTAGAGGGAAAGGAATCATCTAGCTATATTCTATAATGGAATACTAGTAAAAGGTACATGCTTCTGCATGTCAAAACACTTGCATTTTGCTCATATGTAGTCTCCAAAAGATGATGTGTAGCGGAAACATGTTAGCAAAGGACCAAATAACACGCGCAATGCATGTCATGCATCGTTTGTGCTACTCACATACTCCGGTTTTCATCTCCGTTTTGGCATCCTCTAGATAGTCCTCTGAGTTTAGAAAGTTGTGACTGAATGGAGGATACATATTTAGGGGTCTCAGACCGTGAAGAAAATATAAGACTTTGGGAGGAATGAGAAGTGTCAGGAACACTGGGGATATGACGTCCAGCGGCTACGCGGAGGCTGAACTGTTAGAAGCGTCAGGATTCTCCAGTGCATCCAACAGCTTACGTCTGAATATTACAAGCGGCCGTCTCGCCGAGAGATTCTTCACATTAAATCATTAATAATTAGCAACAAGACAAAGAAACGTGTAGGAAGGAGGCAGGAGAGATTCGGTCGTCAGATGTTCCCAACAGCCAAGCCATGGAGATGGAAAGCCGCCTCATCCAAAACTTAATTTCCAACAGCTCCACCTGTCAACCTCTCCTCTCCCACTCCAAGATTAAAGCACACCACAAACCAATGCAAGCAAGAAAGATCGCCATATGGCAGTTGAAAGCGCGCGGAATAACTCACTTTGCAGCAAGATATGATATGACAATGATCGATGGATGCTAGCTTCCTTTTCATCATTAAGTAGTACTTCGTCTCAGAATCAAGACTGCAAGAGCAACAGCGACGGCGCCCACTCCATCTCTTGCTTCTCCCTCGCCGCTTCTTCAGATACCCGGCCGATCAAAGCCCCGGCCAGCAAGCCTCCTCAGCTCCTCAACCTTCCATTCCCTTCCCTCTTGACCTTGCTTGGCATCTCCGTCCACGCTTCTCGGGCAATTCCCCCGCTTCCGACGTTACCTTGCCTTGGACGCGCGCTACATCGGCCGACGTACGCTAGCTATATGTGATCCTTCCAGGCCGGGGATAGATGGCGGACCATTTCGCGGTGATGGCGGGCCGGCTGCTCACGGCGTCCACGGTGCAGTCCCGCCATCGACGAGGCCTCCAATGCGGCTTCGTCTTCGGCGCCGGCGTGTGGTGGGGAGGCCGTCGTCGTCGAAGGTGGCGGCGGCAGGCCGAAGAGTGGCGTGCTGGTGGAATGCAGGATCTGCCAGGAGGACGGCGACGAGACCTGCATGGAGGCCCCTTGCTCCTGCAAGGGCAGCTTGAAGGTAAAAACACCTTGGCATATATACATTGCTCTTGTCTCAAAGCAGTAGCTGAACTGAATCAGTGTCTCTTGCAGTATGCTCATCGGACATGCGTCCAGAGGTGGTGCGACGAGAAGGGGGACACCATATGTGAGATATGCTTGCAGGTGAACCAATCATCGTCTCTAATCACGTAAGAATGTAGATAATTGCATGCTGTCATCCACTGACATATATAGATTGTATTTGTTGGTGATAAAACAGCAATTCACACCAAACTACAAGGCTCCTTCCAAGCTGTTTCAGCAGGGAAGAAACTCCATCTTCTTCAGGTACCAATCTTCTAATGCTTCACCTGTCAAACATATGACATCTCACAAATGGATCATCTAATGCTCTTCTCGTTAGCAGAACCCCTGCGTACATCCAGGCACAGGCCCGGAGCTCTTCCACCTCGACAAGCTACGAGTATGATCGCCAAGCTTCCACCCCGAAAGCTGTAATCTGTTGTCGCATAATTGCTATAACTGTAAGTGCAGGTGAAACATACAGACATCCGTAGTTTCGTTCCACCGCTTCAAAAATTAACAACCTGAAACATTGTTGCAACCTTAGCTCATGCTTCTCCTGGTGCTCCATGACGCCATCTCGGTCTACCTCGGCGATCAAGGCGTCTACACCGTCGCGCTGGTCACCGTAAGCGAGGCTCCGGAAATATGGAGACAGTCCGCACGTTTTTTTTCCTAGACTAGATGCATACATATGGAACCCAGCTAATGTAACCTGGTGTGTGCAAATTTTTGTTTTGTGGAACCAGCTGCTGATGCTTAGAACTGCTGGAATTGTGATACCGGTCTACATCATCTTGGTCGCGGTGACTGAAGTGCTTTATCGACGCAGCGAGTGGCAGGTTTGTAAAACCATCTTGATCCTAATGCCGAAATGTTTATGAAGTTTCTTGCTGAAATGGAGATGGAAATGGAACGCAACGCAGGCTATGCATGGTCAGGTTTCAGAACCAGCAGCCGCAGGGAGCACGCAGCCGGTGCCAATTCCGCCGCAGCAACAGCGTGTGGTTATCACCATCCAGTAGTGCACCAAGGGGAACAGATATGGACATCAGTCGTCAAGCAAGCATGGCACCTGGATGCGGTTTTGAGCTTCAGGTGTGCCATCATGTTAACATAAGAGATGGAGGATGTGTACATAATAATTGTGAGTTGTGGCTGTACGTATACAATCTTCAGAATACCTGTGTATATCGAAAGAAAAATGCATATGTACATTCATGGACACTCGCGTCAGAAGCAATGAAGATGAAGTGTTCCTGCTGTACAAGACGAGAGACAGGAGTACAAGATGTAGGAATTTTAGACTTGTGCAATGTACATTCAATGCGCAGAGAATGCAGGAATCACTCTGTCGCCTTCATTGTTGTTGTTATTGTTGCTCGACAATTCGCCAATTCCAAATGCTGCTTGTGTAGGGTATATCAGCCATAGGTGCACTACCATGCTGTCGTCGACAGCACAAATTTTGATACCACAGACAGAGTACACCCGATAAAAAGTCACAAGACTTAAGGATTAACACTGAGTTCAAAATTTCACGGATCAAATGGGCAGCAACAGTTCATCCATGTCCGGCAATCAGATCACAACTATATGGTAAAAACAGAACTACATTTTGAACCCTATAACAAGGTGCAAGTTAGGTCATCATACTTCTGTAAATGACAGCTCCAACATTGGATTTTGTGCACTCTCTGTGAGCTACTTACCAAGATTTTTAACCCATCCAAGAAATATACATTCACGGAGGCCACCTCTGATGAAGTGCACGGTGAGCAACCGGTGGGCTGTTTTTCAGTTCCAGTTCTTTCTTTGCCTGTAAAATCGACAAGTAGAACCTAATCACTTCTCTATCATTTGAATTCCGTATACGCACACGGCAAGAATGATATCCTACCAACCTAAAATTGTCTAATCATATTTTCTTTAAAGAGTGTAAACGGTACGAGTACTTTCTGTTCTTCTGCTGGGTTCTCCAGAAGCAAGCTAGTGCCCCAAATGTACAGCTGGCAGCTGCAACACCTAGGGCAGCTCCAATTGGGACTCTTGCAGCATGTGAGGAGGAGGCATCGTCAGCAAGTGCCGCCCCTACTTGCGTCCTCCCTTGAAGAGACTCCATGTAGGTTTCTTTATAGGATGATACAAGCGTCTTCCCATAGTAGTTAACCAAGAATGGAAATACTTCATCCTCATTCCAGTCAACCTGCAAGGCTCCATCACTCGTCCTGCTTGAAGAACGATAGCAAGATGGGCAGAGTGCCTTTGGAGGCCAGATAGCCTTAGGAAATGATGGATCGCCAGTTCCCATATCCTTTTCTTCTTTCATCAACCTCTCATTAACTTTGTTATGCGTGCTCCATAGCCAGAGGCTGAGATCACGGGCTGACTTGAAGGGAACTGACACACTACAAGCAAAAGCCACAGTCAGGCATGTAGTAGATTTTTTGTTTTTAAAACAACAATGTAATACAAAGTTTGTTTTGCAAACCTTGAGCACATATCATAGAAGTGTTTGCGGCATTCCTCACAGATGAAGAAATTGTGTATGAAATCACATATTGATGTAAAGGTTGATTGGCTTTCTCCATCCCCAATTTGGACAGTAAGTGAATGCAGCAAAACCCATAGACCACAGCTGATACAGGAAATAGCGTCAAGTTCATGTAATATTAAATTGTCAATAACAGCATTTTTTCATCTGCTTGTCCCTACAGCCTACTTTGATTTAAAAAATGTACATGAAAGAGTCCGCATAATACCAAAAAATAAAATTGCACGCAATGAAAATGTTCAGAACATATGCAGAGAGCAGACGTCACCTAAATCCTCTTGTTTCACTTTTACTTCCACGGCAGAAAATCTGCAACAAAAACAAAAATAAGGAGAGCAAATCTTAACTAAAAAAAATGAAAAGCACATACACAATACATTCCTTGTATCCTTGTAGTTAAACAACTATGAGCTATGAAAATTGGCTCTACAAGGAAGGAATCACATGCCTAAAGCAAAGTATGGTCTGCTCACAAAGTGCGTCAGATATTAGGCTAGAGTAAATCAGGACTAAACAATCTATACCTAAATAAAGCAAATCACCAGTTCAGATTATGTGCGCGTGGGATATCAACAAGGTCCCAATTTAAGAGAACACATAGAAAAGAAATCAGCATCAGGCTAAGGACAAGAAAGAGGACATACCCAGTAACCGCGAGGCACCTCCTTTCCACAGATCTTGTGGTTATCTGCTGCAACACTTTCCAACAATTTAGAACTGTCTTGTGAGCTTAAAGAGAGGTTTGAAGGCCAGTGATCATCAAAGTTAATAAGTAGCTCAGCAGATCCTCTTCGACACCTATGATCAACAAAAAACTTCTACAAAATGAACAAAACAGCATAACTATACTTCATCACTATAAATTCAAAAGAGCTCCCTCATACCTCTTGGATGGATGATGAGCCACCAAAATTTGTAAAAACCTTATAAGAGAGTCACGAGTGTCTGCTTTGATCATCTACAGTTTGCAAGTAACAGTAGCAGTAGTCAGCAAAAGAGCAGCAAATAGCATGTCAATTGTGAATTTTGATCATTTAACTAGAACCTTGTGCTCCAAAATTATCTGTAACGCATGAGCTGTTGCTTCCTCAACATCATAAATTGCTTGAACAACCTAATACAACAGATTAAGTACATCAACAAAGGTTCTGAAGGACTCAAACAAACTGCTTGTTAGTGCATGAAATAAGATTTTATGCTATTTGGCTAACAAACAAGTTATGCAGCTGTACCTGTTTAGGATCTGAAGTACTGTTTGGAAGCATACTTTCATTCTCATATTTTTTGTCATCCAAAGTGAACGAGCTGCACATAGCATAGAGGGTATATTAATAAAATCCATCATGCCTGTAACGGTAGAACCGAACAAAAACATAGAAGCATCTAAGCAACAGAATAAGATGTTAAGCCCAAATACACACACCTATGTACTTATAGTTAAGAAACAGAGGTAACAAAAATAGGTGCACAAAATTTTAATAGTTCCGTAGATGACACATCAACTGAACTTTTAGCAATAGTGAAATTGTTGGGAGAAAAACTTGCCTTTCCAGTTGCTTATTTATCCACATAAGTAAACGCTCTGCTGTTCTTCCATCATCAATCAATTTTATGTCGCTTTTCTCTTGCTTCCGGTCCCACTTAGTGTTAGCAAATTTTGGTGGGGGTCCCCAAAGTAGGAAAGGATAATGGTCAACAGAAAATCTACTGCAAAGATCTACATTCACCTGTGCTGCCAACATTCAAAAGAAATAAAGCATCACTGCATGCCAACGCACACCACTGCTTGAGGGACTAATAAGTTAGCAAGTACAATTCAGTATATTATTGGGTTTCTGACAGATTGAGAATTAAATTAAATGAGACAAATCTTTTCACATGAGAAGAACCTCCTGTATTTGTAGCCTTCAGGTTGGCAATAACAAACAGGACAACGATATAAACTGAAGATGCACATCGATACTTCTCTATGTTATTTCGCCATACAGTAACAGAACTGCAATAATATTGCCTTTTCAGCTTCTTATTAGCTGTTTAGCTTCAGCAAACTGATGAAGATTATCACCCTTTGCGAGAAGTACTGTACCTTTGATGCACAATCAACCCTAGCCATCAGAATTCTCCCAGGATGTGCAGCATTTGGACCATTGAAAAGTTTCGCAACCTTCTCATAATGGGGCTGCAGGTAAGGAAGAAATCAAGATCAGCAAGAGCGGCTTTTCAGATCATATGGATATATGATACATTCTACAACCATAAGCTCAATACCTTGTAGTTTCTGCAAGCTGGACACCTGCACAAGCATGATGGGCATTTTAGTTAGCAGAAATAAAACAAGCCGGAAACAAATGACATTAAGCAGGAATGATGAAATGGGGTACCAACAGGGTTTTAAGAGTATGTGTCCACAAAGGTAAGCCAGTCAATCCTTCAAATTTTGCATGGTTAATGGTAAAATTAGTGGACAGTAATTTACTAGGGACAAAAAAGATGTTCTATCAGTGAAAATTCTCTAACTGAGGGGCAGTGATATCACCCATGTGGCCATGTCTATTAAGTAGCTAGGCATAATGATTAATAGTTTAAATGTTTAATACCAAAAGCCTAGCAAGTCAACCCAAAATAAGATTGGCCGGGAACACTCTAGAGCAGAGATTCTAGAATGAAACACAACATAGTGTTGCAGTGGGTTAACAAAATCATCATGTTCCAGTCAGTGGCGGTTTCAGAAATAAACGAAGAAAGTACAACCGCGCTGCTCTGACATATACAGAGAACTACACACAAGGGGTTAATACCGTGCTCAGTAGCTGAAATCCGAGACGAACTAATCATTTCCGATTTGCGACTGACAGATCGACAACGCATGAAGCCACGCGCCACACCCCGGGCCATTGGGCTATCCCGAATCCATCCCGTGATTCCGGATCAAATCGAATCGAAGCAATCCGTAAATGGAATAAAAAAAGAGGCGCGAATCAAGCCGGGGAGCGACTGACCAGTGGGCGAAGAACTCGACGACGGCGAACTGCTCCCGCGAGGCCGTGAGGAAGGCGTCGAAGCTGGTGGCGTTGAGGTCCACGGCGTAGTCCCCCTGCGCGGCGGCCCCGGCCCCCGCCCCGTCGCCGACGCCCAGCGACCGGAGGGCGTCCGCGCGCCCCGCGAGGGAGGAGGCGACGGCGACGGCGAGGACGAGGACGAGGACCCGCGCCGCCGCGGGGGCCATGGGATCGGCCGGCGGGGGCTGGATCTCACCGGTCCGGCGCGGCGGGGATCCGGCGATCCGCTTCGGACACCCGCGCAGCTCTCGTGCTGCGATTGGTCAGACCGGCAGTAGTATACCACTAGTAGCCTCCGCCCGGGGTTTAGACTTTTGGTTAGGGGAAAGCCTTTCCCGTAATTACGTCTGCGGATTCCTAATCATGCCGTGCTATCGTGTAGTCGGGGAGCAGTTATCTGTTCGCTGAGCGGTGGGTCCAGATGGGTGTGCGGGGGACATGTGGCCCACTGGTGGCGGGTTGGAGATGAGTGTGCTTCGTGAGGCTTTGCTGGTTGGGGTTGTGTTGGGTGCTGTGCCACGTTACGCTTTTTCGCAGGTCAAACGGTGCGAATTAGGCAGCACCATTTTACCTCAAAAAAATAAAAAGGCAGCACCGTTTTGTTTTGGGGCGTCGCGACTTCGCCCAAGTTGAGATCCTTCGTTCGCCCTCTCTAGGTACGGGCGAAATATTCGCTCAGAAAAAAAAAGGTACGGGCGAAATCTACAAGTTTGATTGAAACGGGGCCTTGTTTGTATGACCTTGACGTCTTGTTTTTCTTTTCTTTTTAAGGAAACTTTTGATCTATTCATCACGTCGTGGCAGGACAATGAAAACAGAAATAACAAAAGTTACATCCATGTTCGTAGACCATCAAGCGACAGCTGCAATCACCGGATCTAGTCAAAGGCGCGTGACCGTCGTCGCACCTCCGCTGCAATCACCAAAGCAAGTCAAAAGTGTGTCGCCGTCATCGCACCTCTCTCAATGGAGCCGGGTCAAAACGTGTTGTGGTTGACAGTCGGAAAGTCGTCGTGCTAAGGTATAAACGAAGACGAATAAAGACTAGATCCAAATAGATTCACCGAAGACCAATAGTGATCGAATCCCGCGAGATCCGCTGGAGACACACCCCACACGCCCTCCAACGATGCTAGACGCATCATCGAAACAGGGGTTGGGCTGGAAGAACCTTATTCTATCTTCACGAAAGAACGCCGCATCGTCTTCCTGAACACGATACGTACTAAACAAACTCAAAAAAAAAACACCAACAAAAAAACGGAGCAAGATCCCTCCGCCCGGCAAGGGGTGGGGTCCACCGTGCCTCCATGGCCCTAGGGCCACCGGAGACGAGGCGGACCGGTTGTGCCAACGGAAGGCACATAAACCCTTAGCTTTTTCTTTCTTTCTTTGTGATGAGGCGGCGACTGCATTGCATCTCGATCGCCTACGCCAGGTATGTTACCAAGCATTGTCCGCTTCGTCCTCCACCTCTCTCACTGTTGCAGGATCTATGACATTAGCTCTTAAATTCGTCGAATTTTCTCCTATCTATTTTGATGGCATCGCCAACCGTCGATGCCCTACATCAAGGGTCACTGCTTTTTTACGCCCTCGACCAAGAGTCTTACCGTTGAGGGCATCACTAGCAACTCATTATTTGTTTTATTAATTGAAAATTATAAAAGAGGAGAGAGGAGGCTAAACTCTACACCTATAAACAATACATTCAATAGCATGTTTCTTCGTGAACTGGGCGTAATTTAGATGGTTAGATTCCTTGTGGTAAAATCAGCATACCCGAGTTCAAGTTCTAGACTTGACACTGGCGCTCGTATTTTAAATATTTATTTCAGGCTTTCTGATGACGTTCATTTACTGGGACGAGACGTTTTCGTCATGCCTTTGTCAGTCTCTAGATGTTGTGTTGGTTTAGTATCCCGAAGGCACTCGTAAGGGTAAAGTGTGTGTATGTGTGCTTTCATATGGGTAAGTATATGTGAGCGTCTGCATCTATGTACCTAAAAAGATACCGATTTAATCTCAGGTATGTGAAAGAACTAACGACCTTTATTACTCCTAGGCAAGTCTCCTCCTAATCAGAAATTTGTAGGGTCGCGCAGGTGCCAGGGATGCACCTGCCAAGCCCTGCCCTACCGCTCGATTGTCTAGTGATTCACGAAGTAGTTGGATGCCGCACGAGGGCACAATAAGTTTTAAGTTTTGGAACTTATGATTTTTCAACAGAAACTTATGATTTTCTTGCTCACTCTTATCAAGTTTCATAAATAAAAAATTTAGACATTCTTTTTGTCGGTCGTAGGCACAAAAATCGCTCGATGTCCTGAGCGGAACTTATGATTTACTAGTTGTGTCTTAAGGCTATAAGGCCCGCAGAAACCCAACGTTTCTCCTTGTGTGTCACAATCCCCCGATGGCCCTATCAACCATGCTTAGTCGAGAGAGAGCTATTGGAGAGAGAGTGGTGATTGTGGATGACTGAAGATCACACAAAGATGGCATGACATCAGATTGATTTATATGCTTACTGATAGGGATGAAAACGTCCGGAAATGGACGGAATTGGATGCTACCATATTTGTTTTCATATTTTTTTTACAAAAGCGGACGAACCCCGGAAACAAATACGAAAAGAGATACTACCGGAAACAAACACAGAGCGGACACGGAAGAAAAACCGTGTGTTGACCGGAACTTAAAATCCCCTTGAATCATAGATAAATAAAGACAAAAGACAAACAAATTGATGGAATTGTTAACATGGCTACAAAATAATCTGGTTGCGTTGGTAACATATGGTAGTATTTGTAACACCCACGATGCGACTATATCTCCCACGTGTCGAGGCACGACTTAGAGGCATAACCACATTGTGGTTTTGTTGCAAGAAGGGTCATCTTCACACAATCCCATGTAATGAACAAGAATGGGATAAAGAGTTGGCTTAAAATCGCCACTTCACACAATACATAATAAATTCATACATCATTCAAGATCCACACATAGACCGACTACGGTCAAATCCAAATGAAAATAAGATAACCCCAAATGCTAGATCCCCGATCATCCCAACTGGGCTCCACTACTGATCAACAGGAAACGAAACAACACAACGAAGAAGAGCTTCATCGAGCTCCCACTTGAGCTCGGTTGCGTCATCTGCACTGGTATCATCGGCACCTGCAACTGTTTTGGAAGTATCTATGAGTCACGAGGACTCAGCAATCTCACACCCGCGAGATCAAGACTATTTAAGCTTAAGGGTAGGAAAGGGGTTAGTGGTGGTGAGGTTGCAGCAGCGACTAAGCATATATGGTGGCTAACATACGTAAATAAGAGCGAGAAGAGAAGCAACGGAACGGTCGTCAACTAGTAATGATCAAGAAGTGATCCTGAACTCCTACTTACGTCAAACATAACCCAAAACCGTGTTCACTTCCCGGACTCCGCCGAAAAGAGACCATCACGGCTACACACGCGGTTGATGCGTTTTAATTAAGTCGAGTGTCAAATTCTCTACAACCGGATATTAACAAATTCCCATCTGCCACATAATCGCGGGCACGGCTTTCGAAAGATAATACCCTGCAGGGGTGTCCCAACTTAGCCCATTATAAGCTCTCACGGTCAACGAAGGATATTCCTTCTCCCGGGAAAACCCGATCAGTCTCGGAATCCCGGTTTACAAGACATTTCGACAATGGTAAAACAAGACCAGCAAGACCACCCGCTGTGCCGACAAATCCCGATAGGAGCTGCACATATCTCGTTCTCAGGGCACACCGGATGAGCAAGACGTCGGGTTGGCATAGACCCTGGTTGCCCAGGGGGCGCCGGACATCGCTCGGTTTGGACCAACACCCGAAGGAGCACTAGCCCGGGGGGGTAAATAAAGATGACCCTTGAGTCTGCAGAACCCAAGGGAAAAAGGCTTAGGTAGGCAAATGGTAAAACCAAGGTTGGGCCTTGCTGGAGGAGTTTTATTCAAAGCGAACTTTCAAGGGGGTCCCATAAATCACCCAACCGCGTAAGGAACGCAAAATCAAGGAACATAACACCGGTATGACGGAAACTAGGGCGGCAAGAGTGGAACAAAACACCAGGCATAAGGCCGAGCCTTCCACCCTTTACCAAGTATATAGATGCATTAATAAATAAGAGATATTGTGATATCCCAACATAAACATAATCCAACATGGAGCAATCTTCATCTTCACCTGCAACTAGCAACGCTATAAGAGGGGCTGAGCAAAAGCGGTAACATAGCCAAACAACGGTTTGCTAGGAAGGGTGACAAAGGTTAGAGGTTCATGGCAATTTGGGAGGCTTGATAAGCAAGTGGTAGGTAGCGCGACATAGCAATAGAGCGAACAACTAGCAAGCAAAGATAGAAGTGATTTCGAGGGTATGGTCATCTTGCCTGAGATCCCGCAAGGAAGAAGAACGAGTCCATGAAGTAGACAACCGGACGTAGTCGAACGGATCCTCACAACTCCGGAACGAAACCGAAGCTAATGAGAGAAGCAACCCGGAAAGAGACAAACAACATAGTAAACAACCACCACATACACATGGCATGATGCACAAACAAGTATGATGCATGTCCGGTTTAAATAGGCATGGCATGGCAAAGTGCACAAACGAAACTACAAGTTAAGTGGAGCTCAATATGCAACGAGTTGCATATTGACGAAACACCACATCAATTGTTTAGTTCTCTCGGTTATGTACCCAACAATATTAAATGTTGATTAACATGGCAAGAGGTGAAGCATAAGTAAACTAACTATCTAGGCAATTTAAATGAGGCCGGAACAACAAACAATAATTCCGGAAAATCCTCATGTCATTTAGCAATTTTAATGCAAACATCAATTGTAAACATTTAAATGTTGTTATCATGATGCGAATGACATATGCAAGTGTTTAAGCAATTTTATGAAAACGTGGACATGAGCATGTTATGAAGCATTTGTTACCGTGGTGGAACGAAAAGGGTGCCACGGCAACGATAACGAAAATGGTGCCACGGCAACCTTCCGATGATCCGATAACTCATTGAGATACCGGCGCAAAAGAGCAAGTGTGCGGATGTGCGAAACATGCAAAAGATGGTGGGGTGATCCCGATTACCGGGTGTCCCACATGTCGGTGGCATGGAAACAAGGAACGCGCAAGCAACAACTGGGACACGGTGCAAACGCGAGCATCTCATACAACAAAGCATTCGCTCCACGGACGTCGTCTCGGGTTATACCTTCGAAGCGTGCCTTTTGAAACGGATCAAGTTCGTTGAGGGAAGTAGTGGAAGTAGTGGTTCACAAGTCGGAGAGGAAGTAGTGGTTCATGTTCCGTAGATGCTCGGGGTCACGACAAGGAACTTGACGTCCACGGGGTCTTCGCGGGTCGACGGTAGTGGTACACGTTTCGTAGTCGTTAGAGTCATCGGTAGAGGAACTTGGTGGTCCATGTAGTCGAACTTGGCGCATCCGAGGGGTACTTGGTGAAATCACGTAGTCGTACACGGGTCGTAGAGGAACTTGATGCATCCGAGGTTCGGGTTACTTGGTGTTCGGTGCGGTAGTCGTTCGGGCGCCGTATGTCGTGGTACTTGGCGGTCTTGATGATTCCAAGGGTCTCGGTGGAGGCCATGGCACTCCCTGGTGGCACCGAGGTGGTCTAGCAGCAGCAGCAAGGGCGTCGGGGAGGTGATGGCCGTGGCGGGACTTGGCGCGCGGAGGAGGTTCGAGGCGGCAGCGTTGAGGAACACCGGCGACGCGGCTGCAGGCACCAAGAGGCGTGGCTCCGACGGACAGGGCCGGAGACGAGGTGCAAGAGGGCGGCGAGGGACTCGGCGGGACGGCCTGAACCTGCTGCTGGTGGCGCTCGTGGCCATGGGACGTGGAAGCCGAGGTCGAAGGCGAGGCGCGGTGGAGGTCCGAGCGCGGCGTCGGCGAGAGGGTGCTGCAGCAACTGCTGCTGCCCGCGGTGAGGTCGAGACGGTTGGTGGCGACGAGGAGAAGCAGGAGGAGAGGCGGCGTGGAAGGAGTCTTGGTCGTCGGCGGCGGCGGCGAGCTGGGCGGCCTAGACTCGCCGGCCGGAGGGGCGACGGGGCATGGCTTCGGGCGCCATGGGAGGCAAGGCGTGGTCGCAGGAGGAGGACGATGGGGAGAGGGGATCGGGCGAGGCGTGGCTCTGTTCTTTCTCTCCCTGCGAGTGGCGGCGCCAGGAGGAGAACGAAGGGAGAGAGCTGGGGATCGAGAGATGGGATCGGTCGGGCTAGGGTTATAGGTTTAGGTGGGCTGGCTGGGCTAATGGGCCGGCTTAGGGGAGGTTTGGCTGGCCCTCTTCTCTCTCACTCTCTAAATATCTCTCTATTTCAAAGAAACAAAAGCTTTAGAAGAAATGTCGAGAGAGATTGGAGTGGAGTTTGGGCATGGGGATTATTTTTCCGGACTTACAAAAATGCGCTTGATCCAGGAAAAATAGAAGTGGCATGATTGAAAGATTTAAATTCAAATTCATTTGATTTAAATTCAAATGATTTGAATAGGAAGTGAGGGTTGGGAAGGTCCAAAAATGTTCGGATTTTTGGTGGAGCTCTGGAATATGATGAAAGAATATATGGCAAGGTTGGAGACCCAGAATTAAGATAACAAAGGCATTGGGATAATTTGCAAGTGTGTTATGGTCAATTCCAAATTAATGGAATATTTACTATAGCTCCCTAATATTGGGAGGATATGTTATAAAGAGAAGTCACCCTTCCCTCGATTTAAATGGATCGAAGATCCATGCAATTTATTTAGTTGAGTTTTGATGCAAAGATTAATGACATGATGGCATGATGACATGATGCAATGCAAAAATAAAAGAGCAAGCACCAAAAGAAACACACGGCGATCACGAAAATATGGAAGTCTTCTGAAGCGTCGGTCTCGGGGCGTTACAACACTCCACCACTACAAGAGGATCTCGTCCCGAGATCTAGGATGGCACCGGAGAAAAGCGGAAGAGGAAGAGAAGAGGTAAAACTAATTGCTTCTTTGACAAACGAGTGAAACCACGAACCTTGAGAGGTCGCAAAGCTTGAAGAAATGACACGACGGAGGTGAACAATATTTAAAACACTCCATTCAGCAAGAGGAACAAGGCACATTGCAAGCACCTTGTAGGTTGAAGGACATGAAAGAAGAGCTTAACGGACCAAAAAGAGTATGAAAGCGCACCGGTATAACGAGATAGCCAAGGAACAAGAATGACATAATTTTGACAGCACTCCGGTTGAAAAAGAGAAGGAAAACTTGATAAGATGAGAAGAAATTGAAGGGATGACACAACACTCCGGTTAAATGGATAAGCAAGGGAAGAAGATGATCTTGACAAAACAAGAAGATGGGTCGAAGAGAGCGATATCACAATGCCTCCGGTAGAAATGAAAGAATGCAATGAAAAGAACGAAGAAGAAAACAACATGTTCTACCTTAAGTGAATTTGAGAGAGCATCCTTAAAAGAAGGATAGAACGGAGTTGTTGAAAAATCAACAAAGAAAGGATATGACCTTCGTGGGCTTATGGAGACATCTCAAAACTTGAGGTGAAATTCTGCCACTAACGAAAACAATTGCTTGCTTGAGATCAACGAAGAGATGAAAACTTCTCTCGCCGAGAGGATAGGAGAAAACTTGGATCATTGATAGACACCACAATTAGCAACATTCCTTCGAGAAGGCTTTATGTGAAATCTATACCAAGATAACTCCAACAAAGAGATTGATTGGTTGAAAAGATCTCTTGAACGAATAGAAAATGATAGATTTAAATATGTCACTCTTGAAAACTTGTGAATCATGAAACGCGAAGGGAAATTATCAAGAATGACATAACACCATCTCAAAAGATAAGGTAGGAGAATTGCACTTCGGAATGCAAGATGAAGAATGCTTGAACTCCTCAAAACAACACATGTGTTGAGCACCACGTTTATTTAAGAGTATAGCTTGGCGGATCATAACTCCGAGAGAAATCTTGAAGAACAATTGAAGAATGAAACGAATCCTTGATGAGCCACCATGTTGATCCTCCATGAAGAACTCCGATAACAAAAGAATGATCAAACGAAAGGGAAAATTGAAAAGAACTCCGGGAGAAGCCTTGCAATGATTAGATGAAGCTTTGAAATGATATAATTTAAATAACTTGGAGCTCCGGAAAGAAAAGATGAACAACTTGGAACCGAGAATTTGATATCATGAACGAACTCCGGAAGAAGGAATTAATCACTTGGAGGAAACAAGAATAAGAATTACATTACGCGTATCCTTCACCAATTTAGATTGATGACAAGCAACGGATTTGGCATACTACTTATTCTCGTAAAAAGGATTAAGATAGATATAGCGCAAACTTGAATAAGGTCTTGATGGAACCACCGGTGGGATTTGGAAACAACGAATGAACTAATATGATAACCAAGAAAGAGAACTCTTGAACGAACCACCGTAAGAATTGGAAATGAAAGTAGCAAAGGCGCAATTCACCGGGAAGAATTAGAAAACGAATAAAGATACTTGACAGAATTTAGATACATGAGAACGAAGAGATCATGAACTGATTAGAGGATATTTGAATGATGCACCGGTAAGATTTGGAGAATGAGATCTGAAAGCTGAGAATGAATAATTCTGAGATGATGGGCTCTGGAGAATCAAACTGAAAAGACTCCTGAATTGCTCCGGATGGGTGAAAAGAATACTCGCAGTCAAAAACAATTATGAGAGGATGGCAACAAGTTAGAACCACATATCTTTGAGAGAGCAGATAAGACTGAAGTGGAACTCTTCTTCGGTCTTCAAATGTTGAGAATGACAATGAGAAACACCACCATGAATTGTTGAGATACTCCGGGATGAAAATTAGAAATGTTGAACCAACGATGAAAGAATTCGAAAGATCTTGGAGAAAGACATATGACTGATGATAACCCATTCTTACGTCAAACTTTGAAAAGAATTTTTAGAAGCTCCGGGAAAATTAGAAGAGTCGGGTAAGATCCTGGGAAAAGACATGTGGGTTAGGGCCCACTCAAAAGATATACCGTTGAATGATTAAAAGAAAGATTGCGCCGGTTGAATTAAATGGCTTGAATGAGATAACAACCTCGAAATAGCTTGAACGGATTGGGAATGGAAATGCGAATCTTCAGAGATATCTTCAGCACTCCGGAACAATTGAATAGCAAGCGGGGAATGATTAA
This sequence comes from Triticum aestivum, assembly GCF_018294505.1. Classification (NCBI taxonomy): domain Eukaryota; kingdom Viridiplantae; phylum Streptophyta; class Magnoliopsida; order Poales; family Poaceae; genus Triticum; species Triticum aestivum. The sequence continues at coordinate 461,278,353 of NC_057796.1, forward strand.
GAGATATACCGGCATGAGAAAGCATTTGTAAGGAGGAAAGGGCTATAATCAACACTGAAAGCTTCAATTGAATCCACCGAAAAAGAATACGAGAATGAAGAATGATAACCTTGAAGCTTCCTGAGCATCTTCCTGAGAATCACCAGATAAGAACATTGATGGAAAAGAATGGAGAAACTTCACATCCATAAGATGGATACATGATTAAGAAATCTGAATCCTTGAAGAAAGAGGGTGGGAGGGCGGGAAAACAAAGGCAACTTGGGGCAGATGGAATAAACACCGTTGCAAAGAACTGAGAATTGATCTCGCGAATGTTGAAATGATCGGATCCACTTGAAAAGAAGCACGTCGGTTGGAAAGAATTGGCATGACAATCTCGATGATCAAGAAGGATTAGTATCCACATAGAATATGAGAACACCGCTTAGGAATAAGGTATGGAATCAACACTTGACATTGAAGCAACTCGAATACCACAAACTTAAAACAAAACAAAGGATTGGCTTGCAGAATAAGCCGGAACAAACATATGATAGAGATTTCGTCCGAAGTTTTCGTGGTGGGGCCCACACGGGCTCGATCGTACAGCACCATCATGTACAAGGCAGTGCACATGACATACGAAGCGTCCCCGAGTCGGCATAGCCAAGGACTCTTTAAGACACTACGAGACCACTGTAAAACCAACCGTGGAAAGGCGGACCACTAGACGTCGAACCCCAATCTCATATCATGCATCTGTCGGAAAGATATCCTAGGAGCTACTTGAATTCCCACTTATAAACTCCCGAAACTTTCTGGTTATGCAATCAGGTGTTGGGGATACAGGGGACACAAAATATATCACCCAAACTAACAATACCTAGATCCAGCTGTATCCATCCGTCAACACATAACCAAGAAACCTTCGGAAATCATTTACCTCAACCTTCGAAAAGCATCCGTTATACGAGTTATGGCAATACTCCCGAACTCCCGCCCCAGTACTGGGTGGCGTCGAGGTGATCTCACCAACAACTGCATAAAAGAGATTTTCGATGTCGGCGAAACTCAGGTATTCCAGAACTGCAACGATAAAATTGTGACGACAACACCTCGGAGCTCAACTCCCCGGGACACTGCCACAACCCCTAAATGTCAGGAGGCACCAAGAACAATGTTCTCGTCACAAAACCATCGGAACGATTCCAAGATACCCGCGTGATCCTAAATTTTTTTAGTGAAATTTGAGGAGAGAAGAGTCAAAACTTCTACGTCAGGAGGCCTCACCAGAGCGACGAAGGGACTGAGGAGTAAAAAGAATCCTACTCTCCGATATATATAATCCTAAGACTCAAAACATTTTGTTCTAGACTCAACAACGCCAGCGATTCGATCAAGCAGGGGGCTCCTAAGTCGAGGATGGCTCTGATTACCAACTTGTAACACCCACGATGCGGCTATATCTCCCACGTGTCGAGGCACGACTTAGAGGCATAACCGCATTGTGGTTTTGTCGCAAGAAGGGTCATCTTCACACAATCCCATGTAATGAACAAGAATGGGATAAAGAGTTGGCTTACAATCGCCACTTCACACAATACATAAATAAATTCATACATCATTCAAGATCCACACATAGACCGACTACGGTCAAATCCAAATGAAAATAAGATAACCCCAAATGCTAGATCCCCGATCGTCCCAACTGGGCTCCACTACTGATCAACAGGAAACGAAACAACACAACGAACAAGAGCTTCATCGAGCTCCCACTTGAGCTCGGTTGCGTCACCTGCACTGGTATCGTCGGCACCTGCAACTGTTTTGGAAGTATCTGTGAGTCACGAGGACTCAGCAATCTCACACCCGCGAGATCAAGACTATTTAAGCTTAGGTAGGAAAGGGGGTAGTGAGGTGGAGCTGCAGCAAGCACTAAGCATATATGGTGGCTAACATACGCAAATAAGAGCGAGAAGAGAAGCAACGGAACGGTCGTCAACTAGTAATGATCAAGAAGTGATCCTGAACTCCTACTTACGTCAAACATAACCCAAAACCGTGTTCACTTCCCGGACTCCGCCGAAAAGAGACCATCACGGCTACACACGCGGTTGATGCGTTTTAATTAAGTCAAGTGTCAAGTTCTCTACAACCGGATATTAACAAATTCCCATCTGCCACATAACCGCGGGCACGGCTTTCGAAAGTTTATACCCTGTAGGGGTGTCCCAACTTAGCCCATTATAAGCTCTCACGGTCAACGAAGGATATTCCTTCTCCCGGGAAGACCCGATCAGTCTCGGAATCCCGGTTTACAAGACATTTCGACAATGGTAAAACAAGACCAGCAAGACCACCCGCTGTGCCGACAAATCCCGATAGGAGCTGCACATATCTCGTTCTCAGGGCACACCGGATGAGCAAGACGTCGGGTTGGCATAGACCCTGGTTGCCCAGGGGGCGCCGGACATCGCTCGGTTTGGACCAACACCCGAAGGAGCACTGGCCCGAGGGGGTAAATAAAGATGACCCTTGAGTCTGCAGAACCCAAGGGAAAAAGGCTTAGGTAGGCAAATGGTAAAACCAAGGTTGGGCCTTGCTGGAGGAGTTTTATTCAAAGCGAACTTTCAAGGGGGTCCCATAAATCACCCAACCGCGTAAGGAACGCAAAATCAAGGAACATAACACCGGTATGACGGAAACTAGGGCGACAAGAGTGGAACAAAACACCAGGCATAAGGTCGAGCCTTCCACCCTTTACCAAGTATATAGATGCATTAATTAAATAAGAGATATTGTGATATCCCAACATAAACATAATCCAACATGGAGCAATCTTCATCTTCCCCTGCAACTAGCAACGCTATAAGAGGGGCTGAGCAAAAGCGGTAACATAGCCAAACAACGGTTTGCTAGGAAGGGTGACAAAGGTTAGAGGTTCATGGCAATTTGGGAGGCTTGATAAGCAAGTGGTAGGTAGCGCGACATAGCAATAGAGCGAACAACTAGCAAGCAAAGATAGAAGTGATTTCGAGGGTATGGTCATCTTGCCTGAAATCCCGCAAGGAAGAAGAACGAGTCCATGAAGTAGACAACCGGACGTAGTCGAACGAATCCTCACAACTCCGGAACGAAACCGAAGGTAACGAGAGAAGCAACCCGGAAAGAAGCAAACAACATAGTAAACAACCACCACATACACATGGCATGATGCACAAACAAGTATGATGCATGTCCGGTTTAAAGAGGCATGGCATGGCAAAGTGCACAAACGAAACTACAAGTTAAGTGGAGCTCAATATGCAACGAGTTGCATATTGACGAAACACCACATCAATTGTTTAGTTCTCTCGGTTATGTACCCAACAATATTAAATGTTGATTAACATGGCAAGAGGTGAAGCATAAGTAAACTAACTATCTAGGCAATTTAAATGAGGCCGGAACAACAAACAACAATTCCGATAAATCCTCATGTCATTTAGCAATTTTAATGCAAACATCAATTGTAAACATTTAAATGTTGTTATCATGATGCGAATGACATATGCAAGTTTTTAAGCAATTTTATGAAAACGTGGACATGAGCATGTTATGAAGCATTTGTTACCGTGGTGGAACGAAAAGGGTGCCACGGCAACGATAACGAAAATGGTGCCATGGCAACCTTCCGATGATCCGATAACTCATTGAGATACCGGTGCAAAAGAGCAAGTGTGCGGATGTGCGAAACATGCAAAAGATGGTGGGGTGATCCCGATTACCGGGTGTCCCACATGTCGGTGGCATGGAAACAAGGAACGCGCAAGCGACAACTGGGACACGGTGCAAACGCGAGCATCTCATACAACAAAGCATTCGCTCCACGGACGTCGTCTCGGGTTATACCTTCGAAGCGTACCTTTTGAAATGGATCAAGTTCGTTGAGGGAAGTAGTGGAAGTAGTGGTTCACAAGTCGGAGAGGAAGTAGTCGTTCATGTTCCGTAGATGCTCGGGGTCACGACAAGGAACTTGACGTCCACGGGGTCTTCGCGGGTCGACGGTAGTGGTACACGTTTCGTAGTCGTTAGAGTCATCGGTAGAGGAACTTGGTGGCCCATGTATTCGAACTTGGCGCATCCGAGGGGTACTTGGTGAAATCACGTAGTCGTACACGGGTCGTAGAGGAACTTGATGCATCTGAGGGGTACTTGGTGTTCTGTGCGGTAGTCGTTCGGGCGCCGTATGTCGTGGTACTTGGCGGTCTTGATGATTCCAAGGGTCTCGGTGGAGGCCATGGCACTCCCTGGTGGCACCGAGGTGGTCTAGCAGCAGCAGCAAGGGCGTCGGGGAGGTGATGGCCGTGGCGGGACTTGGCGCGCGGAGGAGGTTCGAGGCGGCAGCGTTGAGGAACACCGGCGACGCGGCTGCGGGCACCAAGAGGCGTGGCTCCGACGGACAGGGCCGGAGACGAGGTGCAAGAGGGCGGCGAGGGACTCGGCGGGACGGCCTGAACCTGCTGCTGGTGGCGCTCGTGGCCATGGGACGCGGAAGCCGAGGTCGAAGGCGAGGCGCGGTGGAGGTCCGAGCGCGGCGTCGGCGAGAGGGTGCTGCAGCAACTGCTGCTGCCTGCGGTGAGGTCGAGACGGTTGGTGGCGACGAGGAGAAGCAGGAGGAGAGGCGGCGTGGAAGGAGTCTTGGTCGTCGGCGGCGGCGACGAGCTGGGCGGCCTAGACTCGCCGGCCGGAGGGGCGACGGGGCATGGCTTCAGGCGCCATGGGAGGCAAGGCGTGGTCGCAGGAGGAGGACGATGGGGAGAGGGGATCGGGCGAGGCGTGGCTCTGTTCTTTCTCTCCCTGCGAGTGGCGGCGCCAGGAGGAGAACGAAGGGAGAGAGCTGGGGATCGAGAGATGGGATCGGTCGGGCTAGGGTTATAGGTTTAGGTGGGCTGGCTGGGCTAATGGGCCGGCTTAGGGGAGGTTTGGCTGGCCCTCTTCTCTCTCACTCTCTAAATTATCTCTCTATTTCAAAGCAAACAAAAGCTTTAGAAGAAATGTCGAGAGAGATTGGAGTGGAGTTTGGGCATGGGGATTATTTTTCCGGACTTACAAAAATGCGCTTGATCCAGGAAAAATAGAAGTGGCAAGATTGAAAGATTTAAATTCAAATTCATTTGATTTAAATTCAAATGATTTGAATAGGAAGTGAGGGTTGGGAAGGTTCAAAAATGTTCGGATTTTTGGTGGAGCTCCGGAATATGATGAAAGAATATATGGCAAGGTTGGAGACCAAGAATTAAGATAACAAAGGCATTGGGATAATTTGCAAGTGTGTTATGGTCAATTCCAAATTAATGGAATATTTACTATAGCTCCCTAATATTGGGAGGATATGTTATAAAGAGAAGTCACCCTTCCCTCGATTTAAATGGATCGAAGATCCATGCAATTTATTTAGTTGAGTTTTGATGCAAAGATTAATGACATGATGGCATGATGACATGATGCAATGCAAAAATAAAAGAGCAAGCACCAAAAGAAACACACGGCGATCACGAAATATATGGAAGGCGTCTGGAGCGTCGGTGTCGGGGCGTTACAGTATTGTAGTAGTACATAACAATTCCGTATAGGGTCTAGTTGAATATGTGTGCCGTAGTAAAAGTCGGTACTCAAATGATACATTTTGCTCATTCTACTCATTGTGGCATTGTGTGTTGTTTAGTAGTTGGGCTACAAAGTAGCCATGGGCCTATAGTAGAAACGGAAATTCCACATTAATAGAAACGAAAAGTTCCGTTTCCACATGTGTTCCACCGAAAAACACCATTCCGTTTTGTTTCTGTTTCCGCATAAAAAAAATTCAATTTCTATTTTGTTTTGCAAATTTCTGATTCTGTTTTCATATTTCCTCTCCGTTTTTATTTTTTCCTTCGGAAAAGCGGAAACTTTCCACTCCATTTTCATCCCTAACTTACTGAGGCAATTAACAATGTGAAAGTCACCACCTTGATGGTGGAGTACGTTATAGACCTGGTGACAATGGTGTGCTTCATTGACCAAGCTCTCAGTGCGACGGGAATAGGATGTCGTCTAGTTATCATTTTTTTCTCATCGTGATCGTTGTAACTTGTAGACCGAGATCTTATTTATATTGGTTATCAGTTTTTTATATTGAACATGTTTACTTTTTTACTCATTCTCTCAACATACCATCTTTATAATTATAATTTTCTATTGTATTAAGAAAAATACAGTCACGTAAAAATGGTTCTAAATATTAATATAAACTATTTTTATTGAAACTCTGATATCCTGACATTGCAAAGATATTTGCACAAAACTCAAAAGTATATTGTACAAGGAAATTGATATTATTATTATTTTTCAAAATTTCTATTTAAAACCTAGTGTTAAAGTAAAAATTCTCTATGCCAAATAAAATAAAAACAAAATGCTTCTCCGGTAAATTGGAAATCTCATCTTGACTAACCATACCTCACAGCATATTTCATGACAAACAAGTGAGTAATCTTTATAAATATAAGGTTAATTACAAAATAGCATTTGCTAACCTCAAGCAAAACACTACACATATGAAGTACATATGGCAATGTCAGACATAAGTACATAACATACACATTGACAAGACCTATATGTTATTACAGTTCCTCAATTAGGTCAGGTGCAACTCCACGCTCTCTAATGTGTGCTCATACAAATAGGTTGATATGTATCGATGTTCATGACTCTTGAAAGATTGTCATCAACAAGCACACGTGCCGATCCAATATTATCGTGTGTCATCGTGTTTCGCATATTCTATTCTCAGGTCGCAACTCCTCGATATTCAGAATGAGTGATGGGGAGAGAGCAGTGGTTGTGGTTGTTTGAAGATTACACGAAAACGACGTAACAAACAGTTAATCATTTGACTGTGAGAAGTTGTCATTCTGATGGTGCATCACTTGTATATGCTCAACATGGTGAGTTTCATTCAACTCGGTGATAGGAGATTCCACATAGTTTCTGTTTGTCTCATCCTAATGGTTGTAACCAGCAGATCAAATTAATAGTAAGCATAGGGAGGGCCAAAATAAATGGTTTTATTTATTTATATTGAACTTATTTATTTTGTGTACTCGTTCTCTCAACATATCACCTTTAAAATTATATGTTTACATTAAATTGGGCAATTTTAGTCACGTAACAAAGGGATCTAAATATTAATATAAAATATGTTCATTAGATCTCTACTATCGGTCCATTTGCACGCAACTTAAAATTATTGTGCATGGTAATTCATGTTAGATGTTTATTTGTAGAAAAACATTAAAACTTTCATTAAATTGAAATTCTACAAGTTAGAGAATTTCATATAATGCATGTCCTCACAAATTAGTTTGTGCCACTTAGATGAATTGCAGTTATATGAGCGCGCGCGCGCGCGTGTGTGTGATTGTTTATATCTCAATAATCATTAAATATCTTAACAAAGAGCACACAAACATATGGTCAAATATCTTGATAGAGCTATTTGCAGTGTATGATTGCTATAACCTTTGCTAGTAAATAAAAATGACGACAACCCTATAGGCGATTCCCAAGGAGTCCCCAAACACACAATAGCATGCCCAAAGTCCTAAAAATAAGTAAACTACCCATGGGGACTTGGAGAGTGACGCCTAAGATGAAGGCCTTCAAAGATGGCTGACAGGACTCGGAGATACAAACTTGCAGGGCATGACTATATAAGAAGACAGATGCCCTACAAAATACAAAGCCAACACATGTCTCGAAGCATTAGCAAGTAGTAGTTGAATATTTCAACTTTTAGTCCTCCCTTCTAACTCTTTTAGACTATTCAGTACATACAAGTGAGTCTCTAGGGGATTGGTACAATGTAGAATTGCTAATGCTTATTTTGATACGTGTATGATTACTTTGATGCTAGGTTGTGCGATGATCACCTACAACATACACTATGAGTGTTGTCTAATTTAAGGGACTGGGCACTCGCTTTATTTAGCAAGTTAGTGACCTTCATATGTCGTGTTGGTATCACCGAGGAGCAATGTCACAGATGGTCACAACACTCGGAACCATCGATCTGATCTATCAATTTTAGTTACCAAGCCGACCTGCAAGCAATGGTAATGGAAGGTGGACAACAATGTTGAATAAGTATAGCATGCCGAGTTCAGCTATTAATAGATGTCTACCAAGTGTTTGAGACGACGAGCATCATCACATTGGAGGTAGACAGAAGCATTTATACTAACTAACGTGAACCGAGATCTCTTGTGTTTATCCTTTTCATTATCATTATAGGAATAATGTTTCAATCAGTTTGCTTTATTTTACTCACTTATCAATCATTTAGTTTAATTCTCTGCTCACAATTTTATGCTATTTTGGAATATTGCAAGAACTTTTCCAAGTTAACGAATTTGAGATGCATGACACTGAAGAAAATATGCCCTAGAGGCAATAATAAAGTTGTTATTTATATTTCATTATATCATGATAAATGTTTATTATTCATGCTAGAATTGTACTCCCTCCGTCCGGAAATACTTGTCGGAGGAATGAGTGTATCTAGACGTATTTTAGTTCTAAGGTACATCCATTTTTATTCATTTCTCCGACAAGTATTTTGGGACGGAGTGAGTATTAACCGGAAACTTAGTACATGTGTGAATATATAGACAAACATAGTGTCACTAGTATGCCTCTACTTGACTATTTCGTTGACTCAAAGATGGTTATGTTTCCTAACCATAGACATGAGTTGTCATTTGATTAACGGGATCACATCATTAGAGAATGATGTGATTGACTTGACTCACTCCGTTAGCTTAGCACTTGATCGTTTAGTATATTGATATTGCTTTCTTCATGACTTATACATGTTCCTATGACTATGAGATTATGCAACTCCCGAATACCGGAGGAACACTTTGTGTGCTACCAAACGTCACAACGTAACTGGGTCATTATAAAGGTGCTCTACAGGTGTCTCCGAGGGTACATGTTGAGTTGGCATAGATCGAGATTAGGATTTGTCACTCCGATTGTTGGAGAGGTATCTCTGGGCCCTCTCGGTAATGCACATCACTATAAGCCTTGCAAGCAATGTGACTAATGAGTTAGTCACGAGATGATGCGTTACAGAACGAGTAAAGAGACTTACCGGTAACGAGATTGAACTAGGTATTGAGATACCGACGATCGAATCTCGGACAAGTAACATACCGATGAAGGAACAACGTATGTTGTCATCCGGTTTGACCGATAAAGATCATCGCAGAATATGTAGGAGCCAATATGAGCATCCAGGTTCCGCTATTGGTTATTGACCGGAGATGTGTCTCGGTCATGTCTACATAGTTCTCGAACCCGTAGGGTCCGCACGCTTAACGTTCGATGACGATCGGTATTATGAGTTTATGTGTTTTGATGTACCGAAAGTAGTTCGGAGTCCCGGATATGATCACGGACATGATGAGGAGTCTCGAAATGGTCGAGACATAAAGATCGATATATTGGACGACTATATTTGGACATCGGAATGGTTCCGGGTGAGATCGGGAGTATACCGGAGCACCGGGAGGTTACCGGAACCCCCCGGGAGGTATATGGGCCTTATTGGGCCTTAGTGGGAGAGAGGGGAAAGGAGCAAAGGAGGGGGCGCCCACCCCCCCAAGCCCAATCCAAATTGGGACGGGGGCCGGCCCCCCCTTTCCTTCCTCCTTCCTCCCCCTTCCTTCTCTCCTAATCCAACTAGGGAAGGGGGGAATCCTACTCCCGGTGGCAGTAGGACTCCCCTTGGGGCGCGCCTAGGAGGCCGGTCTCCTCCCTCTCCTCCACTCCTTTATATACGGGGAGGGGGCACCCCATAGACACACAAGTTGATCATTGATCTCTTAGCCATGTGCGGTGCCCCCCTCCACCATAATCCACCTCGGTCATATCATAGCGGTGCTTAGGCAAAGCCCTGCGTCGGTAACTTTATCGTCACCGTCATCACGCTGTCGTGCTGACAGAACTCTCCCTCGAAGCTCTACTGGATCGTGAGTTCGTGGGACGTCACCGAGCTGAACGTGTGCTGATCGCGGAGGTGTCGTACGTTCCGTACTAGGATCGGTCGATCGTGAAGACGTACGACTACATCAACCGTGTTGTCATAACGCTTCCGCTTACGGTCTACGAGGGTACGTGGACGACACTCTCCCCTCTCGTTGCTATGCATCACCATGATCTTGCGTGTGCGTAGGATTTTTTTTGAAATTACTACGTTACCCAACAGTGGCATCCGAGCCAGGTTTATGCGTAGATGTTATATGCACGAGTAGAACACAAGTGAGTTGTGGGCAATACTAGTCATACTGCTTACCAGCATGACATACTTTGATTCGGCGGTATTGTTGGATGAAGCGGCCCGGACCGACATTACGCGTATGCTTACGCGAGACTGGTTCTACCGACGTGCTTTGCACACAGGTGGCTGGCGGGTGTCAGTTTCTCCAACTTTAGTTGAATCGAGTGTGGCTACGTCCGGTCCTTGTGAAGGTTAAAACAGCACATACTTGACGAAATATCGTTGTGATTTTGATGCGTAGGTAAGAACGGTTCTTGCTCAGCCCATAGCAGCCACGTAAAACTTGCAACAACAAAGTAGAGGACGTCTAACTTGTTTTTGCAGGGCATGTTGTGATGTGATATGGTCAAGACATGATGCTAAATTTTATTGTATGAGATGATCATGTTTTGTAACGGAGTTATCGGCAACTGGCAGGAGCCATATGGTTGTCGCTTTATTGTATGCAATGCAATCACCCTGTAATTGTTTTTACTTTATCACTAAGCGGTAGCGATAGTCGTAGAAACAATAGTTGACGGGATCACATCATTAGGAGAATGATGTGATTGACTTGACCCATTCCGTTAGCTTAGCACTCGATCGTTTAGTATGTTGCTATTGCTTTCTTCATGACTTATACATGTTCCTATGACTATGAGATTATGCAACTCCCGTTTACCGGAGGAACACTTTGTGTGCTACCAAACGTCACAACGTAACTGGGTGATTATAAAGGTGCTCTACAGGTGTCTCCGAAGGTACTTGTTGGGTTGGCGTATTTCGAGATTAGGATTTGTCACTCCGATTGTCGGAGAGGTATCTCTGGGCCCTCTCGGTAATGCACATCACTTAAGCCTTGCAAGCATTGCAACTAATGAGTTTGTTGTGAGATGATGTATTACGGAACGAGTAAAGAGACTTGCCGGTAACGAGATTGAACTAGGTATTAAGATACCGACGATCGAATCTCGGGCAAGTAACCTACCGATGACAAAGGGGACAACGTATGTTGTTATGCGGTCTGACCGATAAAGATCTTCGTAGAATATGTAGGAGCCAATATGAGCATCCAGGTTCCGCTATTGGTTATTGACCGGAGACGTGTCTCGGTCATGACTACATAGTTCTCGAACCCGTAGGGTCCGCACGCTTAACGTTTCGATGACAGTTATATTATGAGTTTATATGTTTTGATGTACCGAAGGTTGTTCGGAGTCCCGGATGTGATCACGGACATGACGAGGAGTCTCGAAATGGTCGAGACATAAAGATTGATATATTGGAAGCCTATGTTTGGATATCGGAAGTGCTTCGGGTGAAATCGGGATTTTACCGGAGTACCGGGAGGTTACGGGAACCCCCCGGCAACGTAATGGGCCTTAGTGGGCCTAGGTGGAAGAGAGGAGAGGTGGCTAGGGCTGGGCCGCGCGCCCCTCCCCCTAGTCCGAATAAGACAAGGAGAAGGGGGCGGCGCCCCCCTTCCTTCTTCTCCCTCTCCTCTTTCCCCCTCCCAAGTCCTAATCCAACTAGGAAAAGGGGGGGAGTCCTACTCCCGGTGGGAGTAGGACTCCTCCTGGCGTGCCCCAAGGCTGGCCGCACCTCTCCCCTTTGCTCCTTTATATACGGGGGCAGGGGGCACCCCATAGACACAACAATTGATCTATTGATCTCTTAGCCGTGTGTGGTGCCCCCCTCCACCATATTACACCTCAATAATATCGTAGCGGTGCTTAGGCGAAGCCCTGCATCGGTAGAACATCATCATCGTCACCACGCCGTCGCGCTGACGAAACTCTCCCTCAACACTTGGCTGGATCGGAGTTCAAGGGACATCATCGAGCTGAACGTGTGCTGAACTCGGAGGTGCCGTACGTTCGGTACTTGATCGGTCGGATCGTGAAGACGTACGACTACATCAACCGTGTTGTGTTAACGCTTCCGCTTTCGGTCTACGAGGGTACGTGGACAACACTCTCCCCTCTCGTTGCTATGCATCACCATGATCTTGCGTGTACGTAGGAATTTTTTTGAAATTACTACGTTCCCCAACAGTGGCATCCGGGCCTGGTTTTATGCGTAGATGTCATATGCACGAGTAGAACACAAGTGAGTTGTGGGCGATATAAGTCATACTGCTTACCAGCATGTCATACTTTGGTTCGGCGGTATTGTTGGATGAAGCGGCCCGGACCGACATTACGCGTACGCTTACGCGAGACTGGTTCTTCCGACGTGCTTTTGCACAGAGGTGGCTGGCGGGTGTCAGTTTCTCCAACTTTAGTTGAACCGAGTGTGGCTACGCCCGGTCCTTGCGAAGGTTAAAACAGCACCAACTTGACAAACTATCATTGTGGTTTTGATGCGTAGGTAAGAACGGTTCTTGCTAAGCCCGTAGCAGCCACGTAAAACTTGCAACAACAAAGTAGAGGATGTCTAACTTGTTTTTGCAGGGCATGTTGTGATGTGATATGGTCAAGACATGATGCTAAATTTATTGTATGAGATGATCATGTTTTGTAACCGAGTTATCGGCAACTGGCAGGAGCCATATGGTTGTCGCTTTATTGTATGCAATGCAATCGCCATGTAATTGTTTTACTTTATCACTAAGCGGTAGCGATAGTCGTAGAAGCAATAGTTGGCGAGACGACAACGATGCTATGATGGAGATCAAGGTGTCGCGCCGGTGACGATGGGGATCATGACGGTGCTTCGGAGATGGAGATCACAAGCACAAGATGATGATGGCCCTATCATATCACTTATATTGATTGCATGTGATGTTTCTCTTTTTATGCATCTTATCTTGCTTTGATTGACGGTAGCATTATAAGATGATCCCTCACTAAATTATCAAAGTATAAGTGTTCTCCCTGAGTATGCGCCGTTGCGAAAGTTCTTCGGGCTGAGACACCACGTGATGATCGGGTGTGATAGGCTCTACGTTCAAATACAACGGGTGCAAAACAGTTGCACACACGGAATACTCAGGTTAAACTTGACGAGCCTAGCATATAACAGATATGGCCTCGGAACACGGAGACCGAAAGGTCGAGCGTGAATCATATAGTAGATATGATCAACATAGTGATGTTCACCGTTGAAACTACTCCATCTCACGTGATGATCGGACATGGTTTAGTTGATATGGATCACGTGATCACCTAGAGGATTAGAGGGATGTCTATCTAAGTGGGAGTTCTTAAGTAATATGATTAATTGAACTTGAATTTATCATGAACTTAGTACCTTATAGTATCTTGCTTGTCTATGTTAATTGTAGATAGATGGCCCGTACTGTTGTTCCGTTGAATTTTAATGTGTTCCTTGAGAAAGCAAAGTTGAAAGATGATGGTAGCAATTACACGGACTGGGTCCGTAACTTGAGGATTATCCTCATTGCTGCACAGAAGAATTACGTCCTGGAAGCACCGCTGGGTGCCAGGCCTGCTGCAGGAGCAACACCAGATGTTATGAACGTCTGGCAGAGCAGAGCTGATGACTACTCGATAGTTCAGTGTGCCATGCTTTACGGCTTAGAACCGGGTCTTCAACGACGTTTTGAACGTCATGGAGCATATGAGATGTTCCAGGAGTTGAAGTTAATATTTCAAGCAAATGCCCGGATTGAGAGATATGAAGTCTCCAATAAGTTCTATAGCTGCAAGATGGAAAAGAATAGTTCTGTCAGTGAGGATATACTCAAAATGTCTGGGTATAACAATCACTTGATTCAACTGGGAGTTAATCTTCCGGATGATAGCGTCATTGACAGAATTCTTCAATCACTGCCACCAAGCTACAAGAGCTTTGTGATGAACTATAACATGCAAGGGATGAATAAGACAATTCCCGAGCCCTTCGCAATGCTAAAGGCTGCGGAGGTAGAAATCAAAAAGGAGCATCAAGTGTTGATGGTCAATAAGACCACTAGTTTCAAGAAAAAGGGCAAAGGGAAGAAGAAGGGGAACTTCAAGAAAAACATCAAGCAAGTTGCTGTTCAGGAGAAGAAATCCAAGTCTGGACCTAAGCCTGAGACTGAGTGCTTCTACTGCAAGCAGACTGGTCACTGGAAGCGGTACTGCCCCAAGTATTTGGCGGATAAGAAGGATGGCAAGGTGAACAAAGGTATATGTGATATACATGTTATTGATGTGTACCTTACTAATGCTCGCAGTAGCACCTGTGTATTTGATACTGGTTCTGTTGCTAATATTTGCAACTCGAAACAGGGGCTACGGATTAAGCGAAGATTGGCTAAGGACAAGGTGACGATGCGTGTGGGAAATGGTTCCAAAGTCGATGTGATCGCGGACGGCACGCTACCTCTACATCTACCTTCGGGATTAGTTTTAGACCTAAATAATTGTTATTTGGTGCCAGCGTTAAGCATGAACATTATATCTGGATCTTGTTTGATGCGAGACGGTTATTCATTTAAATCAGAGAATAATGGTTGTTCTATTTATATGAGTAATATCTTTTATGGTCATGCACCCTTGAAGAGTGGTCTATTTTTGTTGAATCTCGATAGTAGTGATACACATATTCATAATATTGAAGCCAAAAGATGCAGAGTTGATAATGATAGTGCAACTTATTTGTGGCATTGCCGTTTAGGTCATATCGGTGTAAAGCGCATGAAGAAACTCCATACTGATGGACTTTTGGAACCACTTGATTATGAATCACTTGGTACTTGCGAACCGTGCCTCATGGGCAAGATGACTAAAACACCGTTCTCCGGAACTATGGAGAGAGCAACAGATTTGTTGGAAATCATACATACAGATGTATGTGGTCCGATGAATATTGAGGCTCGTGGCGGATATCGTTATTTTCTCACCTTCACAGATGATTTGAGCAGATATGGGTATATCTACTTAATGAAACATAAGTCTGAAACATTTGAAAAGTTCAAAGAATTTCATAGTGAAGTTGAAAATCATCGTAACAAGAAAATAAAATTTCTATGATCTGATCGTGGAGGAAAATATTTGAGTTATGAGTTTGGTCTTCATTTGAAACAATGCGGAATAGTTTCACAACTCACGCCACCCGGAACACCGCAGCGTAATGGTGTGTTCGAACGTCGTAATCGTACTTTACTAGATATGGTGCGATCTATGATGTCTCATACTGATTTATCGCTATCGTTTTGGGGTTATGCTTTAGAGGCGGCTGCATTCACGTTAAATAGGGCACCATCAAAATCCGTTGAGACGACGCCTTATGAACTGTGGTTTGGCAAGAAACCAAAGTTGTCGTTTCTTAAAGTTTGGGGCTGCGATGCTTATGTGAAAAACTTCAACCTGATAAGCTCGAACCCAAATCGGAGAAATGTGTCTTCATAGGATACCCAAAGGAGACTGTTGGGTACACCTTCTATCACAGATCCGAAGGAAAAACTTTTGTTGCTAAATTCAGAATTTTTCTGGAGAAGGAGTTTCTCTCGAAAGAAGTGAGTGGGAGGAAAGTAGAACTTGATGAGGTAACTGTACCTGCTCCCTTATTGGAAAGTAGTTCATCACATAAACCGGTTTCTGCGACACCTACACCAATTAGTGAGGAAGTTAATGATGATGATCATGAAACTTCAGATCAAGTTATTACTGAACCTCGTAGGTCAACCAGAGTAAGATCCGCACCAGAGTGGTACGGTAATCCTGTTCTGAAGGTTATGTTACTAGATCATGACGAACCTACGAACTATGAAGAAGCGATGGTGAGCCCAAATTCCGCAAAATGGCTTGAGGCCATGAAATCCGAGATGGGATCCATGTATGAGAACAAAGTATGGACTTTGGTTGACTTGCCCGATGATCGGCAAGCCATTGAAAATAAATGGATCTTCAAGAAGAAGACTGACGCTGATGGTAATGTTACTGTCTATAAAGCTCGACTTGTTGCGAAAGGTTTTCGACAAGTTCAAGGGATTGACTACGATGAGACCTTCTCACCCGTAGCGATGCTTAAGTCTGTCCGAATCATGTTAGCAATTGCCGCATTTTATGATTATGAAATTTGGCAAATGGATGTAAAACTGCATTCCTGAATGGATTTCTGGAAGAAGAATTGTATATGATGCAACCGGAAGGTTTTGTCGATCCAAAGGGAGCTAACAAAGTGTGCAAGCTCCAGCGACCCATTTATGGACTGGTGCAAGCCTCTCGGAGTTGGAATAAACGCTTTGATAGTGTGATCAAAGCATTTGGTTTTGTACATACTTTTGGAGAAGCCTGTATTTACAAGAAAGTGAGTGGGAGCTCTGTAGCATTTCTGATATTATATGTAGATGACATATTGTTGATTGGAAATGATATAGAATTTCTGGATAGCATAAAGGGATACTTGAATAAGAGTTTTTCAATGAAAGACCTCGGTGAAGCTGCGTATATATTGGGCATCAAGATCTATAGAGATAGATCAAGATGCTTAATTGAACTTTCACAAAGCACATACCTTGACAAAGTTTTGAAGAAGTTCAAAATGGATCAAGCAAAGAAAGGGTTCTTGCCTGTGTTACAAGGCGTGAAGTTGAGTAAGACTCAATGCCCGACCACTGCAGAAGATAGAGAGAAGATGAAAGATGTTCCCTATGCTTCAGCCATAGGCTCTATCATGTATGCAATGCTGTGTACCAGACCTGATGTATGCCTTGCTATAAGTCTAGCAGGAAGGTACCAAAGTAATCCAGGAGTGGATCACTGGACAGCGGTCAAGAACATCCTGAAATACCTGAAAAGGACTAAGGATATGTTTCTCGTTTATGGAGGTGACAAAGAGCTCATCGTAAATTGTTACGTCGATGCAAGCTTTGACACTGATCCGGACGATTCTAAATCGCAAACCGGATACGTGTTTACATTGAACGGTGGAGCTGTCAGTTGGTGCAGTTCTAAACAAAGCGTCGTGGCGGGATCTACGTGTGAAGCGGAATACATAGCTGCTTCGGAAGCAACAAATGAAGGAGTCTGGATGAAGGAGTTCATATCCGATCTAGGTGTCATACCTAGTGCATCGGGTCCAATGAAAATCTTTTGTGACAATACTGGTGCAATTGCCTTAGCAAAGGAATCCAGATTTCACAAGAGAACCAAGCACATCAAAAGACGCTTCAATTCCATCCGGAATTTAGTCCAGGTGGGAGACATAGAAATTTGCAAGATACATACGGATCTGAATGTTGCAGACCCATTGACTAAGCCTCTTCCACGAGCAAAACATGATCAGCACCAAGGCTCCATGGGTGTAAGAATCATTACTGTGTAATCTAGATTATTGACTCTAGTGCAAGTGGGAGACTAAAGGAAATATGCCCTAGAGGCAATAATAAAGTTATTATTTATTTCCTTATATCATGATAAATGTTTATTACTCATGCTAGAATTGTATTAACCGGAAACATAATACTTGTGTGAATACATAGACAAACAAAGTGTCACTAGATGCCTCTACTTGACTAGCTCGTTGATCAAAGATGGTTATGTTTCCTAGCCATTGACATGAGTTGTCATTTGATTAACGGGATCACATCATTAGGAGAATGATGTGATTGACTTGACCCATTCCGTTAGCTTAGCACTCGATCGTTTAGTATGTTGCTATTGCTTTCTTCATGACTTATACATGTTCCTATGACTATGAGATTATGCAACTCCCGTTTACCGGAGGAACACTTTGTGTGCTACCAAACGTCACAACGTAACTGGGTGATTATAAAGGTGCTCTACAGGTGTCTCCGAAGGTACTTGTTGGGTTGGCGTATTTCGAGATTAGGATTTGTCACTCCGATTGTCGGAGAGGTATCTCTGGGCCCTCTCGGTAATGCACATCACTTAAGCCTTGCAAGGATTGCAACTAATGAGTTTGTTGCGAGATGATGTATTACAGAACGAGTAAAGAGACTTGCCGGTAACGAGATTGAACTAGGTATTAAGATACCGACGATCGAATCTCGGGCAAGTAACATACCGATGACAAAGGGAACAACGTATGTTGTTATGCGGTCTGACCGATAAAGATCTTCGTAGAATATGTAGGAGCCAATATGAGCATCCAGGTTCCGCTATTGGTTATTGACCGGAGACGTGTCTCGGTCATGTCTACATAGTTCTCGAACCCGTAGGGTCCGCACGCTTAACGTTTCGATGACAGTTATATTATGAGTTTATATGTTTTGATGTACCAAAGGTTGTTCGGAGTCCCGGATGTGATCACGGACATGACGAGGAGTCTCGAAATGGTCGAGACATAAAGATTGATATATTGGAAGCCTATGTTTGGATATCGGAAGTGTTTCGGGTGAAATCGGGATTTTACCGGAACCCCCCGGCAACATAATGGGCCTTAGTGGGCCTAGGTGGAAGAGAGGAGAGGCGGCTAGGGCTGGGCCACGCGCCCCTCCCCCCTAGTCCGAATAGGACAAGGAGAAGGGGGCGGCGCCCCCCTTCCTTCTTCTCCCTCTCCTCTTTCCCACTCCCAAGTCCTAATCCAACTAGGAAAAGGGGGGAGTCCTACTCCCGGTGGGAGTAGGACTCCTCCTGGCGCGCCCCAAGGCTGGCCGCACCTCTCCCCTTTGCTCCTTTATATACGGGGGCAGGGGAACCCCATAGACACAACAATTGATCTATTGATCTCTTAGCCGTGTGCGGTGCCCCCCTCCACCATATTACACCTCGATAATATCGTAGCGGTGCTTAGGTGAAGCCCTGCGTCGGTAGAACATCATCATCGTCACCACGCCGTCGTGCTGACTAAACTCTCCCTCAACACTCGGCTGGATCGGAGTTCGAGGGACGTCATCGAGCTGAACGTGTGCTGAACTCGGAGGTGCCGTACGTTCGGTACTTGATCGGTCGGATCGTGAAGACGTACGACTACATCAACCGCGTTGTGTTAACGCTTCCGCTTTCGGTCTACGAGGGTACGTGGACAACACTCTCCCCTTTCGTTGCTATGCATCACCATGATCTTGCATGTGCGTAGGAATTTTTTTGAAATTACTACGTTCCCCAACAATTATTTGCCATTTGCCTCTCGTTTTCCTCTCCCCCACTTCACCCTTGCCGTTTTCTTCGCCCTCCTTCCGTTCGATCTTGTGTTACCATGTATCTTCTTTTTGCTTGCATCTTCGCTTGCTAAAAGTTTATGGATCCTCATCCACTTGCTAATCTCTTCAAGATATCCAACTATGATGAACCTATTGCTAGTGAGTTGAGTGCACTAGATTATCTTTATGAGGTTTTGCTTGAAATTCGTGAATCTGAAAATTGTGATGAAGTACTTTATGAAGCGATTCACAATAGATCTTTGCATAAAAAGCATGATTGCAATGATTTTATTATAAATTCTGTTGATGTAAATTGTGCTAATAATATGCAAAACCCTAAGCTTGGGGATGCTAGTTTTGCTATGTCCTCTACTTGTTGCAATGATCATGATTGGGGTGATAGTGCTTCTTATGATCTTGAAAAATTATTTAAGCCCCATGATGAATATGAGATTGATAATAGTGTTTGCAATATTATTGAAAGTGGGTTTGGAAGAGTGTCAACTTTAGATCCCACATATTTGGAGAATGTTCAATCTTATGATTTTTTTGATAAAAGTGGGTTTGGAGAGGTCCTGACTTTAGTTAATGTTGATCCCATTATTTTGGAAGAGTGTCAACTTTGCATGCATGTGGATTGTGTTGAGAATATGTTATGTGATAGCTATTTTGTTGAATTTTCTTATGATCCTACATGTAATTATTATGAGAGAGGAAAATATGGTTGTAGAAATTTTCATGTTACTAAATTACCTCTCTTCATGTTCAGATTGCTATCGTCTCTTTCTTCTTCCTTGCATATGCTAGTTTTTGCTTGCCTTGATAATTTGTTTGCCTATAAGATGCCTATGCATAGGAAGTATGTTAGACTTAGATGTGTTTGTCACGTGCTTCATGATGCTCTCTTTGCGCTTCCATTCTTGTCTTTCATGTGAGCATCATCGAAATCTCAATGCCTAGCTAGGGGCGTTAAACGATAGCGCTTGTTGGGAGGCAACCCAATTTTATTTTAGTTTTTTGCTTTTTGCTTCTGTTTAGGAATAAATATTTGATCTAGCCTCTGGTTAGATTCGTTTTTGTGTTTTAATTAGTGTTTGTGCCAAGTAAAACCGTTAGGATAATCTACGGTGATAGTTATTTGATCCTGCTGTAAAAAACAGAAACTTTGCGCGCACGAGATTAGTTTTCATAAATCACAGGAACGTGCTTTTCAGTTGATTCTTTTTGCAGTAGATCAATAAATAAATTATCTAGAACTTCCTAATTTGGTGGAATTTTTTACGTTCCAGAAGTTTGCGTTAGTTACATATTACTACAGACTGTTCTGTTTTTGACAGATTCTGTTTTTAGTGTGTTGTTTGCTTATTTTGATGAATCTATGGCTAGTAAAATAGTTTATAAACAATAGGGAAGTTGGAATACAGTAATTTTAACACCAATATAAATAAATAATGAGCTCAATACAGTACCTTGAAGTGGTGTTTTGTTTTCTTTCGCTAACGGAGCTCACGAGATTTTCTGTTAAGTTTTGTGTTGTGAAGTTTTCAAGTTTTGGGTAAAGATTTGATGGATTATGGAACAAGGAGTGGCAAGAGCCTAAGCTTGGGGATGCCCATGGCACCCCAAGATAATCTAAGGACACCAAAAAGGCAAAGCTTGGGGATGCCCCGGAAGGCATCCCCTCTTTCGTCTTCGTCCATCGGTAACTTTACTTGGAGCTATATTTTTATTCACCACATGATATGTGTTTTGCTTGGAGCGTATTGTATGATTTGAGTCTTTGCTTTTTAGTTTACCACAATCATCCTTTCTGTACACACCTTTTGAGAGAGACACACATGATTCGGAATTTATTAGAATACTCTATGTGCTTCACTTATATCTTTTGAGCTTTATAGTTTTTGCTCTAGTGCTTCACTTATATCTTTTAGAGCACGGTGGTGGATTTGTTTTAGAGAAACTAATGTTCTCTCATGCTTCACTTATATTATTTTGAGAGTCCTACAAAACAGCATGGTAATTTGCTTTAATCGTGAAATTAATCCTAATATGTAAGGTGTTCAACATTAGTAAAAAATTCTCTTATGAGTGCGTTGAATACTAAGAAAAGTTTGATGCTTGATGATTGTTTTGAGATATGGAGGTAGTAATATTAAAGTTGTGCTAGTTGAGTAGTTGTGAAATTGAGAAATACTTGTGTTGAAGTTTTCAAATCCCGTAGCATGCACGTATGGTAAACGTTGTGTAACAAATTTGAAACATGAGATGTTCTTTGAGTGTCATCCCTTGTGTGGAGGTCGGGGGCGCGCGATGGTTAACTCCTACCAACCTCCCCCCTAGTAGCATGCGTGTAATGCTTGGTTTTGATGACTTGTAGATTTTTGCAATAAGTATGTGAGTTCTTTATGACTAATGTTGAGTCCATGGATTATACGCACTCTCACCCTTCCATCATTGCTAGCCTCTTCAGTACCGTGCATTGCCTTTTCTCACCTTGAGAGTTTGTGCAAACTTCACCGGTGCATCCAAACCCCGTGATATGATACGCTCTATCACACATAAACCTCCTTATATCTTCCTCAAAACAGCCACCATATCTACCTATTATGGCATTTCCATAGCCATTCCGAGATATATTGCCATGCAACTTTCCATCGTTCCGTTTATCATGACACGTTTCATCATTGTCATATTGCCTTGCATGATCATGTAGCTGACATCGTATTTGTGGCAAAGCCACCATGCATATTATTTCATACATGTCACTCTTGAATCATTGCCCATCCCGGTACACCGCTGGAGGCATGCATATGGAGTCATACTTTGTTCTAGTATCGAGTTGTAATCATTGAGTTGTAAATGAATAGAAGTGTGATGATCATCATTCATATAGCATTGTCCCTAAAAAAACAGAAAGGCCAAAAAAGGCCCGAAAAAAAGAAAAAAAAGAAAAAAAGGGGGCAATGCTACTATCCTTTTCCATACTTGTGCTTCAAAGTAGCACCATGTTCTTCATGATAGAGAGTCTCTTGCTTTGTCACTTTCATATACTAGTGGGAATTTTTTGTTATAGAACTTGGCTTGTATATTCCTACAATGGGCTTCCTCAAATGCCCTAGGTCTTCATGAGCAAGCAAGTTGGATGCACACCCACTTAGTTGCATTTTGTTGAGCTTTCATACATTTATAGCTCTAGTGCATCCGTTGCATGTCAATCCCTACTCCTCACATTAACATCAATTGATGGGCATCTCCATAGCCCGTTGATTAGCCGCGTTGATGTGATATTATCTTCTCCTTTTTGTCTTCTCCACATAACCCCCATCATTATTCTATTCCACCCATAGTGCTATGTCCATGGCTCACGCTCATGTATTGCGTGAAAATTGAAAGAGTTTGAAAATTCTTAAGTATGAAACAATTGCTTGGCTGAAACCGGGGTTGTGCATGATTTGAGTATTTTGTGTGACGAAGATGGAGCATAACCAAACTATATGATTTTTTAGGGATGAACTTTCTTTGGCCATGTTATTTTGAGAAGACATAATTGCTTAGTTAGTATGCTTGAAGTATTATTACTTTTATGTCAATATTAAACCATTATCTTGAATCTTTCGGATCTGAATATTCATACCACAATTAAGAGGGTTACATTAAAAGCCATGCCAAGTAGCATTCCACATCAAAAATTCTGTTTTTATCATTTACCTACTCGAGGACGAGCAGGAATTCAGCTTGGGGATGCTTGATACGTCTCCAACGTATCTATAATTTTTTATTGTTCCATGCTATATTATATTCTGTTTTGGATGTTTATTGGGATTTATTATTCACTTTTATATTATTTTTGGGACTAACCTATTAACCGGAGCCCAGCCCAAATTGCTGTTTTTGCCTATTTCAGTGTTTCGCAGAAAAAGAATATCAAACGGAGTCCAAACGGAATGAAACCTTCAGGAACGTGATTTTCGGAACAAACGTGATCCAGAGGACTTGGAGTCTACGTAAAGCAATCAACGAGGAAGGCACGAGGTAGGGGGGCGCCCCTACCCCCTGGGCGCGCCCTCCACCCTCGTGGGGCCCATGTTGCTCCACCGACGTACTTCTTCCTCCTATATATACCCGTATACCCTGAAAACATCAAAGACGGAGCCGAAACCCTATTTCCACCGCCGCAACCTTCTGTACCCGTGAGATCCCATCTTGGGGCCTTTTCCGGCGCTCCGCCGGAGGGGGCATTGATCACGGAGGGCTTCTACATCAACACCATAGCCTCTCCGATGATGTGTGAGTAGTTTACCTGAGACCTTTGGGTCCATAGTTATTATCTAGATGGCTTCTTCTCTCTCTTTGGATCTCAATACAATGTTCTCCTTGTTTCTCTTGGAGATCTATTCGATGTAATCTTCTTTTGCGGTGTGTTTGTCGAGATCCGATGAATTGTGGGTTTATGATCAAGTTTATCTATGAACAATATTTGAATCTCCTCTGAATTCTTTTATGTATGATTGGTTATCTTTGCAAGTCTCTTCGAATTATCAGTTTGGTTTGGCCTACTAGATTGATCTTTCTTGCAATAGGAGAAGTGCTTAGCTTTGGGTTCAATCTTGCGGTGTCCTTTCCCAGTGACAGCAGGGGCAGCAAGGCACGTATTGTATTGTTGCCATCGAGGATAAAAAGATGGGGTTTATATCATATTGCTTGAGTTTATCCCTGTACATCATGTCATCTTACTTAAAGCGTTACTCTGTTCTTATGAACTTAATACTCTAGATGCATGCTGGATAGCGGTCGATGTGTGGAGTAATAGTAGTAGATGCAGGCAGGAGTCGGTCTACTTGTCACGGACGTGATGCCTATATACATGATCATACCTAGATATTCTCATAACTATGCTCAATTCTATCAATTGCTTGACAGTAATTTGTTTACCCATCGCAATACTTGTGCTATCTTGAGAGAAGCCACTAGTGAAACCTATGGCCCCGGGTCTATTTTCCATCATATTCATCTTCCAACACTTTGCTATTTCTATTTCCGTTTATTTTACTTTGCATCTTTATCATAAAAATACCAAAAATATTATCCTATCATCTCTATCAGATCTCACTCTCGTAAGTGACCGTGAAGGGATTAACAACCCCTTTATCGCGTTGGTTGCGAGGTTCTTGTTTGTTTGTGTAGGTGCGTGGGACTCGCGCGTGGTCTCCTACTGGATTGATACCTTGGTTCTCAAAACTAAGGGAAATACTTACGCTACTTTACTGCATCACCCTTTCCTCTTCAAGGGAAAACCAACGCAGTGCTCAAGAGGTAGCAAGGCTCGCGGTGGGTATCGTTATTTTCTCACCTTCACAGATGATTTGATCAAATATGGGTATATCTACTTGATGAAACACAAGTCTGAAACATTTGAAAAGTTCAAAGAATTTCAGAGTGAAGTGGAAAATCATCGTAAAAAGAAAATAAAGTTTCTACGATCTGATCGTGGAGGAGAATATTTGAGTTACGAATTTGGTCTTCATTTAAAACAATGCGGAATAGTTTCGCAACTCACGCCACCCGGAACACCACAGCGTAATGGTGTGTCCGAACGTCGTAATCGTACTTTACTTGATATGGTGCGATCTATGATGTCTCTTACTGATTTACCGCTATCATTTCGGGGTTATGCTTTAAAGACGGATGCATTCACGTTAAATAGGGCACCATCTAAATCCGTTGAGACGACGCCTTATGAACTGTGGTTTGGCAAGAAACCAAAGTTGTCGTTTCTTAAAGTTTGGGGCTGCGATGCTTATGTGAAAAACTGTTGGGTACACCTTCTATCACAGATCTGAAGGCAAAACATTCGTTGCTAAGAATGGATCCTTTCTAGAGAAGGAGTTTCTCTCGAAAGAAGTGAGTGGGAGGAAAGTAGAACTTGATGAGGTAATTGTACCTACTCCCTTATTGGAAAGTAGTTCATCACAGAAATCTGTTCCTGTGATTCCTACACCAATTAGTGAGGAATCTAATGATGATGATCATGTATCTTCAGATCAAGTTACTACAGAACCTCGTAGGTCAACCAGAGTAAGATCCACACCAGAGTGGTACGATAATCCTGTTCTGGAGGTCATGTTACTTGACCATGATGAACCTATGAACTATGAGGAAGCGATGATGAGCCCAGATTCCGCAAAATGGCTTGAGGCCATGAAATCTGAGATGGGATCCATGTATGAGAACAAAGTGTGGACTTTGGTTGACTTGCCCGATGATCGGCAAGCCATCGAGAATAAATGATTTTCAAGAAGAAGACTGGCGCTGACGGTAACGTTACTGTCTACAAAGCTCGACTTGTCGCGAAAGGTTTTCGATAAGTTTAAGGAGTTGACTACGATGAGACCTTCTCACCCGTAGCGATGCTTAAGTCTGTCCGAATCATGTTAGCAATTGCCGCATTTTATGATTATGAAATTTGGCAAATGGATGTAAAGGCTGCATTCCTGAATGGATTTCTAGAAGCAGAGTTGTATATGATGCAACCTGAAGGTTTTATCGATCCAAAGAGTGCTAACAAAGTGTGCAAGCTCCAGCGATCCATTTATGGACTGGTGCAAGCCTCTCGGAGTTGGAATAAACGTTTTGATAGTGTGATCAAAGCATATGGTTTTATACAGACTTTTGGAGAAGCCTGTATTTACAAGAAAGTGAGTGGGAGCTCTGTAGCATTTCTAATATTATATGTGGATGACATATTGTTGATTGGAAATGATATAGAATTTCTGGATAGCATAAAAGGATACTTGAATAAGAGTTTTTCAATGAAAGACCTCGGTGAAGCTGCTTATATATTGGGCATCAAGATCTATAGAGATAGATCAAGATGCTTAATTGGACTTTCACAAAGCACATACCTTGATAAAGTTTTGAAGAAGTTCAAAATGGATCAAGCAAAGAAAGGGTTCTTGCCTGTGTTACAAGGTGTGTAGTTGAGTCAGACTCAATGCCCGACCACTGAAGAAGATAGAGAGAAAATGAAAGGTGTTCCCTATGCTTCAGCCATAGGCTCTATGATGTATGCAATGCTGTGTACCAGACCTGATGTGTGCCTTGCTATTAGTTTAGCAGGGAGGTACCAAAGTAATCCAGAAGTGGATCACTGGACAGCGGTCAAGAACATCCTGAAATACCTGAAAAGGACTAAGGATATGTTTCTCGTTTATGGAGGTGACAAAGAGCTCGTCGTAAATGGTTACGTCGATGCAAGCTTTGACATTGATATGGATGACTCTAAGTCACAAACCGGATACGTGTTTATATTGATCGGTGGAGCTGTCAGTTGGTGCAGTTCTAAACAAAGCGTCGTGGCAGGATCTACGTGTGAAGCGGAGTACATAGCTGCTTCGGAAGCAGCAAATGAAGGAGTCTGGATGAAGGAGTTCATATCCGATCTAGGTGTCATACCTAGTGCATTGGGTCTAATGAAAATCTTTTGTGACAATACTGGTACAATTGCCTTGGCAAAGGAATCCATATTTCACAAGAGAACCAAGCACATCAAGAGACGCTTCAATTCCATCCGCGATCAAGTCAAGGAGGGAGACATAGAGATTTGCAAGATACATACGGATCTGAATGTTGCAGACCCGTTGACTAAGCCTCTCTCACGAGCAAAACATGATCAGCACCAAGACTCCATGGGTGTTAGAATCATTATTGTGTAATCTAGATTATTGACTCTAGTGCAAGTGGGAGACTGAAGGAAATATGCCCTAGAGGCAATAATAAAGTTGTTATTTATATTTCCTTATATCATGATAAATGTTTATTATTCATGCTAGAATTGTATTAACCGGAAACTTAGTACATGTGTGAACACATAGACAAACATAGTGTCACTAGTATGCCTCTACTTGACTAGCTCGTTGAATCAAAGATGGTTATGTTTCCTAACCATAGACATGAGTTGTCATTTGATTAACGGGATCACATCATTAGATAATGATGTGATTGACTTGACCCACTCCGTTAGCTTAGCACTTGATCGTTTAGTATACTGCTATTGCTTTCTTCATGACTTATACATGTTCCTATGACTATGAGATTATGCAACTCCCGAATACCGGAGGAACACTTTGTGTGCTACCAAACATCACAACGTAACTGGGTGATTATAAAGGTGCTCTACAGGTGTCTCCGATGGTACTTGTTGAGTTGGCATAGATCGAGATTAGGATTTGTCACTCCGATTGTCGGAGAGGTATCTCTGGGCCCTCTCGGTAATGCACATCACTATAAGCCTTGCAAGCAATGTGACTAATGAGTTAGTCACGAGATGATGCGTTACGGAACGAGTAAAGAGACTTGCCGGTAACGAGATTGAACTAGGTATTGAGATACCGACGATCGAATCTCGGGCAAGTAACATACCGATGACAAAAGGAAAAACGTATGTTGTTATGCGGTTTGACCGATAAAGATCATCGTAGAATATGTAGGAGCCAATATGAGCATCCAGGTTCCGCTATTGGTTTATTGACCGGAGACGTGTCTCGGTCATGTCTACATAGTTCTCGAACCCGTAGGGTCCGCACGCTTAACGTTCGGTGACGATCGGTATTATGAGTTTACGTGTTTTGATGTACCGAAAGTAGTTCGTACTCCCGGATATGATCACGGACATGACGAGGAGTCTCGAAATGGTCGAGACATAAAGATCGATATACTGGACGACTATATTTGGACATTGGAATGGTTCCGGTTGAGATCAGGAGTATACCGGAGCACCGGGAGGTTACCGGAACCCCCCGGGAGGCATATGGGCCTTATTGGGCCTTAGTGGGAGAGAGGGGAAAGGAGCAAAGGAGGGGGCGCCCCCCCCCCCAAGCCCAATCCGAATTGGGAAGGGACGCCGATAAGTGCCACACGTGTGGGCGTTAGGGGGTCTGCCTACACATTTTGTGTGGTGTATAAGAGGAACAACCCACAGACCTACGTGTCGGCAAAACAAGTAATGCCCACACACCTCTTTTTTCCCCTCCCGATCCCTCTCACACGCTTGCGTGTGGCGCGAAATAGATAACGCCCACACGCCCCGTACGTCAGGCCTCATACCTCGTGGTCCCGCACGCCCCGCGTGACAATCACCGCGCGTCCCGCAGTTGCCATGGTCCAGACCCTCGTCCATGTTCGTTTAACTGTAGTTGGCATGTCGCTGAACTTCGGTTGCCATGTCGGACAACTACAGTTGTCATGGTTACTCAACTGCAGTTGCCATGTATGGTCTGGTCTACTGCAGTTGCCATGATTTCAAAATTTTAGGAGTTGGCACCCACTAACACTAGGCAGTTGCCATGTAGCACTACAAAAAGGCATGGCAAAAAAATATGTTCGGGTAAAAGAGAGAGTTGCCATGTGCTCACAAGCACGCTAGGGCAGTTGCCATGTAAAAGAGAAAGAGTTGCCATCTGCTTACGTGCACGCTAGGGCAGTTGCCATGTACCATGCAAAAACACATGGCAACTCGGGTGAAAGAGAGTTGCCATCTGCTTACAAGCAAAGCTAGGGCAGTTGCCATGTACCCTGCAGAAACACATGGCAACTGCCAGCTTTGGGTGTGGGCGAGGAGACGGGCGTGTGGGCGAAGTGATAAACGCCCACACACCAGCCCCCTCTGCGTGCGTGAAAACTGGTGTGTGGGCGAATTGCTAAACGCCCACACACCAGCCCCCCCCCTGTGGTGAAAAAGGACGACTGGGCGACCGGATGAATGCCCACACACCAGCTTAGTCCTACGTGGCACACAAAAACTGCTAGAACGCGCCAAGATTCGTGCAGAATTGGTTGGACGAGGATCCATGCATGTGGGCGAGTTGCCAGACGCCCACACGTGTGGGCGTTAGTGTTTTCGATTGGGAAGGGGGCCGGCCCCTCCTTTCCTTCCTCCTTCCTCCCCCTTCCTTTTCTCCTAATCCAACTAGGGAATGGGGGGGGGGGGTCCTACTCCCGGTGGGAGTAGGACTCCCCTTGGGGCGCGCCTACGAGGCCGGCCTCCTCCCCCTCCTCCACTCCTTTATATACGAGGGAGGGGGCACCCCATAGACACACAAGTTGATCATTGATCTCTTAGCCGTGTGCGATGCCCCCCTCCACCATAATCCACTTCGGTCATATCGTAGCGGTGCTTAGGCGAAGCCCTGCGTCGGTAACTTTATCATCACGCCGTCGTGCTGGCAGAGCTCTCCCTCGAAGCTCTATTGGATCGTGAGTTCGTGGGACGTCACCGAGCTGAACGTGTGTTGATCGCGGAGGTGTCGTATGTTCGGTACTAGGATCGGTCGATCGTGAAGACGTACGACTACATCAACCGCATTGTCATAATGCTTCTGCTTACGGTCTACGAGGGTACGTGGACGACACTCTCCCCTCTCGTTGCTATGCATCACCATGATCTTGCGTGTGCGTAGGAATTTTTTTGAAATTACTACGTTACCCAACAGACCCCTCAAGTGTTCCAGAAAAACCACATACCACTCTCTTTGACTCATTTTGGATCAACATTCAACTGAGTATAATATTTCCCATAAATTGTGGTACACTAATCATGTGTACTAAGCAGTACCAATAATCAACAGTATTTTGTGGACAAACGAGCCCCCATAAACCATCTCCCTTCACTCTTCCAACATAGAACATTGAACTAGCTCGTTCCACACATGGGCTAGCTCTGCCACTTTTAATCGTGAATTTTGATCATTTAAGTAGAACCTTGTGCTCCAAATTTTTCTGTAATACATGAGCTGTTGCTTCCGCAACATCGTAAATTGCTTGAACAACCTAAGACAACAGATTAAGTACGTCAACAGACTGCTTGTTAGTGCATGACACAATATTTTATGCACTTTGGCTCGACAAATAAAGTATGCAGTTGTACCTGTTTAGGATATGAAGCATTGTTTTGAAGCATATTTTCGTTCTCATACTTTTTGTCATCCAAAGTAAAAGAGCTGTGCATGGCATAAAGAGGGTGTATTAATAAAATCCATCATGCCTGTAATGGTAGAACCGAACCAAAACATAGAAGCATCTAAGTTATAAACACATAAGATTTAGCCCAAATATACACACCTGTGTACTTAGTTCAGCAACACAGTCAACAAATATAGGTGCATAAAATTTTGATAGTTCGGTAGATGACATATCAACTGAAGTTTTAGCGATAGTGAAATATTGAGGAGAAAAACTTGCCTTTCCATTTGCTTATTTATCCACTTAAGTAAACGCTCTGCTGTTCTTCCATCATCAATCAATTTTATTTCCCTTTTCTCTTGCTTCCAGTCCCACTTAGTGTTAGCAAATTTTGGTGGGGGCCCCAAAGTAGGAAAGGATAATGGTCAACAGAAAATCTATTGCAAAGATCTATGTTCACCTGTGCTGTCAAACATTCAAAAGAAATAAAACATCACTGCATGCCAATGCACACCACTGCTTGAGGAACTAATTGGTACTCCCCCCGTCCCAAAATTCTTGTCTTAAATTTATTTAGATACGGATGTATCTAACACTAAAATGTGAATAGATACATCCGTAAGTAGACAAATCTAAGACAAAAAATTTTGGACGGAGGGAGTACATTATTAGGTTTGTGACAAAAATGGAAATTAAAATAAATCAAATGAGAGACTAATCTTTCACGTGAGAAGAAGCTCATTTCTAGCCTTCAGGTGACAATAACAAAGAGGACAACTATAAACTGAAGATACACATCGGTACTTCTCTAGGTTATCTCATCTTACAGTAACAGAGTCACCAAAATATCCCCTTTAAAGTGCTTAGTAGTTTAGCTTCAGCAGTCTGATGAAAATTATCACCCTTCATGAGAAGTACTGTACCTTTGATGCACAATCAATCCTAGCCATCAGTACTCTCCCAGGATGTGCAGCATCTGGACCGTTGAAAAGTTTTGCAACCTTCTCATAATGGGGCTGCAGGTAAGGAAGAAACTGAAATTAGCAAGAGTGGCTTTCCAGATCATATGAATACATATGATACATTCTACCACCATAGGCTCAATACCTTGTAGTTTCTGCAAGCTGGACACCTACACAAGCACGATAAGCATTTAGTTAGCAGAAATAAAACAAGACGGTAACAAATAGCATTAAGCAGGATTGAAATAGAGTACCAACAGGTGTAAAGAGTATGTTTCCACAAAGGTAAGCCAGTCAATCCTTCAAATTTTCCATGGTCAATGGTAGAATTAGTGGACAATATGGTAGGCAGAGATGAATTCAAATTTGGAAGAAGCAATTTACTAGGGACACAAAAAATATAGGACGCCGATAACGCCCACACGTGTGGCATACTAGACATCCGCCCACACACCGTGTGTGGCGTGAGCAGGAGGCAGCCCACACGGGCTGTGTGTGGGCAAACATTAGAATTGCCAACACGTGTGGGCGCAGCTACTTCGTACCACACGCCCAACAAGTAATACTCGTCTCCACGCCGTGCGTGTGGCACGAAGCAAAAATGCCCACACGTCCTGACGCAACTACGTTAGGTACCCGTGGGATGACGATTTAGTTGCCATCCGGGATGGCAGATGTAGTTATCTGGGATGGCAGATGTAGTTGTAAAAGCATGGCAACTCTATCTGTTTTGGTTAATTATAGTTGTCATGTCTAATTTATGGTTGTTGCCGCGTGTAATCAAACCATGGTTACTACTTGCCACATATGGTCAAACAGTAGTTGCCATGTGTGTTTACCTAGTTGCTACGTGTGGTCTAATCATAGTTGTCATGTATGGTTAATCACAATTGTCATGTGTGTTTATATGGTTACCACGTATGCACAACTGCAATTGTCGTCTTGCAACGAATCATAGTTGCCATATGCGTTACCTAGTTGCCACGTACGTGTAACTGCAGCTGCCATCCAACAACGTACGAGCGTCGTGTGGGCGAAAAGTAGTTCGCCCACACGCGCGTGGACTAGGTGATGGCTGTGTGGGCAGAAACTAGTTCACCCACACAGCGCAGCTGGCAAACCGCGTGCTGCGGGCGTGTGGGCGAACTCTTCAACGCCCACACACCAGCCCCGTCCTACGTGGCACGCAAATTCTGCCTCAATGTGTCAAGATTTGTGCAAACTCGACTGGACGGTGATCCACGCGTGTGGGCGATTTGCAAAACTGCCACACGCGTGGGCGTTAGCATTTGAGAAAATATATTCTTTGATCAATGGAAATTCCTAGTATGAGCTAACAAAATCATCATGTTCCGGTCAGTAGCGATTTCAGACATAACACGAAGAAAGTACAAGTAAAACTACTACACGGGAGGGGCTAATATCGTACTCCAATTCAGCTGCTGAAATCCGAGACGAACTAATCAGTTTCTATTTGCGACTGACAGATCGACAACGGCATGAAACTCCGTGTCACATCTCGGGCCATCGAGCTATCCCGAATCCTCGGTACGTATCCATCTCGCCATTCCAGATCAAACGCTCCGATCGAATCGAATCGAAGCAATCCGTGTCGAATTAAATAAGACGCGAATCAAGCCGGGGGCCGACTGACCAGTGGGCGAAGAACTCGACGACGGCGAAGGACTCTCGCGATGCCGTGAGGAAGGCGTCGAAGCTGGTGGCGTCGAGCTCCACGGCGTAGTCCCCCTGCGCGGTGGCCCCGTCGCCGACGCCCAGCGACCGGAGGGCCTCCGCGCCCACGGCGAGGGAGGAGGCGACGGCGAGGGTGAGGAAGAGGAGCCGCGCCGCCGCGGGAGCCATGGATCGGCGGGGGCTGGATCTCTCCGGCCCGGTGGCGTTCCGGTGTTCCGTTTGAGACACCCGCGAAGCTCTCGTGCTGGGATTTATAGTCATTAGTTAGACCAGTAGGACTACACTTTGTAGCCTCCGCCTCCGCCTGGGGTTTTGGACTTTTGGGAAACGTTCGTTTCAGCCGGCGGACCGAGGCTGGCCTCTTCCGTGCGACACGTGTCTTTTGCGTGTTTGTTTCTGTATTTTCTCTCTCTAAATGTGTGGGTGCTTTTTGACAAACCCGAACTCTCCGTATAGGGTTTGGACTTAGACGCGTCTAGCCGGCGCCCAGCCGCCCAGTATGGTTAGCGAGCGGCCGGTTATTTAACGAAATTTTTTGTTCCCTTTCCTAATCAGGAAATCTTTCTCATCTAATCCATTTTCTCCGTAAAGTATTAAATAGCAACACATCCATATCATTCAGTGCATGCGCTTTGTTCTCCTATGCATTTATTTGTGGTTTCAGAATTTTAAAAAGGCATAACTTTTAATCCGCACATCGGAATTGCGATCTGTTTTCACCGTTGGAATCTTCGCAACATGCTCTTCAAAACTAGATCCCGCATGGGTATGTTTCAACGAACTAGTCTACCTGCCAACTAAATATCAATATGTGTGCAACTAGACTACATGCCGCGCCAACTGAGCATATGTGTGTGTGCCAATAGTCTTTCTGTCAACCAAACATCAATGCGTGTGCAACTAGACTACATTCCCGCGTCAATTGACCATATGTGTGTGCCAATAGTCCTGCCAACTAAACATCAATGTGTGTATACCTAGACTACATTGCCGCGCCAACTGAGCATATATGTGTGTAACTAGTCCTGTCAACTAAATGTCAATGTGTGCGCAACTAGACTACATTGCCGCGTCAATTGCGCATATGTGTGTGCAACTAGTGTCCTGCCAACTAAACATCAATATGTGTGCAACTAGACTAAATTACAAGCCAATTGAGCATGTGTGCGTGCAACTAGTCCTTCTGGCAACTAAACATCAATATGTGTGCAACTAGACTACATTATAAGCCAACTAAAACATCAATGTGTGTACAACTAGACTAAATTACAAGCCAACTGATTTTAAAAAAGTTGCACCATGTAGTACTAAAGTTAAACAATGCAGTACTTTAGTTGCACCATATAGCACCAAAGTTGGCATCAAAAAGATTTCGTTGAAACATATCCATGCGGGATCTAGTTTCAAAGATCTCGTCGCGATGAATCCAACGGTGAAAACGAAACTGAATTCCGACGTGTGGTTTAAAAGATACAACTTTAAAAGAATTTGAAATTCCGAAATAAAAGTACGTGGATCTGTTTTCTCTATCTAATGGGACTAGTGTGAACACATTTAATGTCAACACCAACATGGGGATGAAGGCTAGGAGCAGGGGTAGCGCAGCGGTGAGCCTCCGACCAGGTGGCACCTGCCCCACGCGCGAGCGAGATCGAGCGGCCCGGAGCCGGCCGCTCAGTTCGACTAAAAAGCGCGTAAGCACTTTTTAGATTTTTGGTTTGGACTTTGGGAAACGTTCGTTTCAGCCGGGGGACCGTGACTCACCTCTTCCGTGCGACGCGTGTCTTTTGCGTGTTTGTTTCTGTATTTTCTCTCTCTAAATGTGTGTGTGCTTTTTGACAAATCCGAACCCTCCAAAGGAGGGCCATCTTCCTCACAACGTCGTAGGATTAGAGCATTTACAACCGGATCCCCGTACCCACTCCAAACGCCTGGAAGGGTTGTCCAGTCAGTGCCCGGACGAGTTTTGGTCACCCAACCGGGCTCCCATAGCCGGGCCAAACGTCCGGATTGACCGGTACCCTGAACGCGCCCGGGCATGCCCGCCATGTAGCACCAACGGATAGGGCAAATGCGGGGATGCGGAGAGAGCGCTGGTCCAACGGGCGCCTCCACCGCTCCGCGTCGCGTGGCACCGCTCGAGCGTGCTGCCGAGGGAGGAAGCCTGCTATTTAAGCCAGACGAAGACATCAGAACCCTAACCGACCCATTTCTTTTCCTTTCTCCTCGCTGTCGTTGGCACTTTCACTTTCATCCGCCACTTGCATGCCGAGGCGCCGAATTACCACCTACACCATGCTAACTCCGGAGCGGAGGGTGCAACTGCTAGAGCAGATGTAGGCGAGGTGGGCTGCTCGTTTCGCCGCCGGCCTTCCTCCGGAGCCGTCGGAGGATGAAGAGGAGGAGGAAGGGGAGCCCATTAAGAAAGAGGAGGTGCCGGAGAAGGAGGCCCTGCAAGCTGCGGGCTTCGCCATGGCGGAGGCGGAGGCGGAGTACGAGGCCGCCCAAGCGATGGAGATGGCGGAGCAGACCACCATCCTCGGGTCCATTCAGGATGAGGCCTACGTCGAGGCCAACCAGTAGTTCACCCAGCAATATTACACCACCACCATGAGATGCAATTTATTTTCGACATGTCTAGCGACGATTAATCTTCAACGTTATTATTTTATTGTTTGAACACTGCGTGTACATGGACATGCAAATTATGTAATGCGATTTCTATGCACTATGTGTAGTAATATTATGTTGTTGTCTAAAGGTTACACAACTATATAATTGGTGTTGAATATTGCAGACCAGTGCAAGTTCTATGAAATATATGTGCAATTTTAACCATTGTTTACTTAAAAATCCGTTACTCAATTTATTTGTTGCAGGGAGTTGCAAAGCATCTACCAAAGCGTCATGTATTTTGGAAAGGAGGTAGTAGATGGATGCATGGCGTGGCATACAAGTGCTAGCAACCAGAGTGCCCAACAAGAGGGCCCATCACCGCGAGCTGAGTTTTGGTCGGGTACAGGAGGTCGCATTTGTCTAAAAAAAAGGAGGTCGCATAGGCTTGCTCAACAACAACAACAAAAGGGTCTCATAGGCGCTCCCAATGTCTTTTCTAGAAAAGGAGCCAAGAGAGGAGACAAGACGTGACAACATTTGGCATATCTTTGCTCTATCCACATTATGTGTACGAATCACATTTCATGGGTGACGAGCCAAATCGTAGAGCATATATCCTTCCATACAACGGTGTCGGACAATGAAAGTGTTGGAGCATGGTTCAAGCTCCTCATTGGTTCAACAAAAAAATGTTCTCGAAGGGATAGGACGGATTATTGTTAGATGAAATTATAACGAACTGACTGATCCCTGCTTTGCCGGCGAGCTAATCGTGTCAACTCCACCAGATCTTGTAGGCGCTCGCAGGAAGTCGACGAAAGCCTCGAGGCTCCGGTCCGAGGACCCGCCGTCGGCCAGCGCCGCCGCCGCCGCCTCCTTCCACGCCCTTGCCCTCGCCCGCATTGCCACTGCCTCCGGTCCGCTCATCACCTCGTCGACGCACGCACGGAGCGCGTCCTGCGTGACCGGGGCCGGCAGCCGGACGCCGACCCCGTACTCCTCCACCAGGAACTTGGCGTTGGTGAACTGGTCCGACCACCACGGGTACGCGATCACCGGCACGCCCGCCGCCAGCGCCTCGGTGACGGAGTTCCACCCGCAGTGCGTCAGGAAGCACCCGACCGCGCCGTGCCGGAGCACGCGCCCCTGCGGGCACCACGCCACGATCCTGCCGGTGTCTCCGCGGCAGGCGGCGAGGACGGACTCCGGCAGGTGGACGAGGCCGTCGCGCACCACCCAAATGAACGGCCTGCCGGTGCTGGCGAGTCCCTCCGCCAGGGCCGCCGTCTCGTCCCGCCCGATGTCCACAAGGCTGCCGAACGCCACGTACACCACGGAGCGCGGCGGCTGCGCGTCGAGCCACGCCATCACGCAGGCGTCGTCGTCGCCCACGGCCGGTTCATCATCGTCCAGGAGCGGGCCGACGGGCGTGACGGCGACGTCGCGGGCCCGTAGGGCCTCGATGACGTCGCGCTCGAGCTGGTGGAAGGTGTTGACGAGCACCCACGATGGTGCCTGCCTCCCACGGACCTCGACGAGCTGCCTTCGGAGCATCTGGCCCCAGAGGTTGTGCGCGAACTCGGGTCGGACCATGAGCGGCAGCTCGTCCAAGGACATGGCCGGCAGCCCGGGCAGCGCCACCGGCGCATCTTCGGCCGCGCCCGGGAACGGCGCGTCGTCGTCGTAGAAGTGGTGGTAGAGGGACAGCACGGCGCAGGACTGGTTCCAGAGCGTGGCGCAGGGGAGGCCCAGCTCGCGGGCCACGTCGAGCGCCCAGGGCACGAAGGTGGTGTTGACGACGCAGGAGACCGGCCGGCCGGCGTCGGCCAGGCGCCGGACCAGGTCGGCCAGCGCCGCGGGGCCCACGTCCACGACGCGCCGCAGCATGTCATCGGGGGTCATCGCCCGGTCTTCGTTGTCGTGGTCGTCGTCGCGCAGGTGGTACTCGAAGCGGACGCCGCCGGCGGACACGGAGGCGCCGTCTCCGCGGTGGATGGCGCCGCGGAGGACGGTGGTGAAGGTGACGTGGATGCCCCTGGCGGCGAGGCGTCTGCCGATGCGGACTAGCGGGTTCACGTGGCCCTGCAGCGGGCACGACACGAGGAGGACGTGCGGCTGCGCCGCCGCCGGCGTGGCGCCCTCTTGGCAGCTCATCGTGTAGCGACGCAAGGAGAGTGTAGTGTTTGGTCTGTGGCCTCGCCGACGAGATCAACCGTACTCGGTAGTGTACGTGTGTCTGTGGAACTGGGTGTACATTTGCATGTTATATATAGGGAGCCGGGGAGTTCGCTCTGTGCACTCGCCGGCGCCGGGAGAGAGGAGAGTTAATTGCACAGAAGTACCACAATTAGGCATCACATGCAGATTCGTACCACGATTGCTAATTTTTACGTGTCAGTACCAGCATTGCTCCAGACTTTTGCAAAAAGGTCTAAACCGTGTATAAACACGTATTGACGGTGTATCTGACTGGCGGGGGCCACCTGTCAGGCGCCGACGTGGCATTTTTTTTACAGAAAACCCCCTTACTTTGCATGTAATCACATAAATGACCAGGCAGCTCGGGTTCATCACTGTGTGCGCGACTGTGGTTACGGCGGACGTACTGCACCCGCACGTATCTCATAACTGATGCTGGTCGCCGCGACCGGCCTCTGCATGCAGCACGTGCACGAGTTGGCGCAACTTCTTGTCATCGGCCTTAGGTTAACACTAGTTTGACGAGTCGCCCTGTTCAAACTGCGTCCAGA
The DNA here is from genome assembly GCF_018294505.1 of Triticum aestivum. Classification (NCBI taxonomy): domain Eukaryota; kingdom Viridiplantae; phylum Streptophyta; class Magnoliopsida; order Poales; family Poaceae; genus Triticum; species Triticum aestivum. The sequence continues at coordinate 461,316,711 of NC_057796.1, forward strand.
AATGTCAAATGCCACCTTCCGCAAAGTCACTTCATGGTGGAGTGCTCCCGAGTCCAAACCAATCTCATGCTGTTCCCTGTAAAGCCAATCATGCATGTATTTTGAGTTATATTTTCCTGTTAGTAAAGCTAATCATGCATGTATTGGCAAACCGGAATCTCAAAATAATACTCCCTCTGTCCCATAAGTCTCTCGACTTTGTACTAACTTTAGTATAAATTTATACTAAAGTTAAGACATATTTTGGGACAGAGGGAATAGTATTTTAATCAATTCCCACAAAAACCATGATAATTCGAAGTTTATTTTCTGAAAAAATGTGCATATTTCAATATTTTGTTTTAATTAAATCATAGTAGTTTCAAAATAGTTGGATATCTTTTTTGGAAGATTTTTTTAAAATTTCAGCTATTTCATTGACATGTCAGAATGACGTATTTGTATTCATTTTTCAATTGTTTAGTGACTTTCCATATTTCAAAAAAAATTTACATGTACATTTCATAAATCTCCTATTATTTCAGACATAATTCAATCAATTTCTAAAACATTTGACCCACTTTCATTATTTCAGTCTTTTGAAATCAATTTCAGAAACATCCCATACATGTACCTAAAATTTCATTGTTTCAAAACTATTCATAAATATAATCCATAAAATTTTCACACACGTTTCAATTGTTCCGGTCATAGTTTCAAAATCCTTTAAACATATTTGAATTATGTCAGACATTTTTCAATAACTCAATCATATTCTACAAATTGTGCAACTTGTATTTTGAATTTTGAGGCAAAAATTGAGGTCTTTACTTTTTTGTTGAGTAAAATTAATTAGAAAATCATTGAGATATTATTTTCCGGTATTTACCGGGCGGGTACAACCCATGGATGCCAAATACTTTTGGCATATGCATTGTATTGGAGTAGCACTAAAATAAGTCATCAGTCTCAAAGCATATGTGGATTGGGCAATTGTTATATAGTGTCAAAAACGCTCTTATATTATGGGACAGAGGGGGTACTAAATAGCGGAACCCGTTGGCAAATCCAAGTTGGGTGCTACTTTTTTGTTAAAAAAAAGAGATAAAATGGCCCCTCGATCCATTGTAAGCAATAGAACAAAACTTCATATTGATAGAACTTGAGGTCAAAAACAGAGTAGCAAACAGCTTTCAGCGATACATGCCAATGAGTGGCAACAAAGAGCAACAACAAGCCTAGCGACAAGTAAAAGCTAGATGCAAAACCAGTTATTGTGGCTCGGCAGGACGTGTGGATAGTCTTCGTCACTACCGGTTATCAGGATTATTAGATCCAATAGAGCAACATAGTAGTTTTGTTGGTGGCGAAAGTCATCTTTTGATCCCGAGTTCATATGCTCCCGCATGAATAGTAAAATCAAAAAATATCAAAAAAATTCAAAAAATTCCAATTTTTTTTTGAGAGAAACATTGACAAAAGTTCTAAGTGCCTGCAAAAATTCATCATGAAATCACATTCCTGTAACGCGTGGCAAAAAAAACAAATTCAGTGCTTCAAAATGCTTTTGAAAGTAGCTTTTTCAGAGTACTGTTTTTGTTTTTTTTTTGCCATGCCTTCTAGGAATGTGATTTCATGACGAATTTTTGCAGGCACTTAGGACTTTTGTCAATGTTTCTCTAAAAAAAATTTGAAATTTTTTGAATTTTTTTCGATATTTTTTCGATTTTACTGTTCATACGGGAGCATATGAGCTCGGGATCATTTCCTCCGCGTCCTGTTGGTGGTGACTTATATGAATCATGTCCGGAGTAATTCTACTGTTCTTAGTACTAGTTTTTATTTTAGTTTTCTATTTTTCTTTACCTATTTGATTGATTTTTCACATTTTAATTCATGAATAAGCTCCCTAGATTCGGAGCCTCATACATTGGAGGCGGTGAGGTTCGCCATGAACCTGCCTGTAAGGGTTTGTGTCGCTGGATAAGAGTAACACACATCTAACCGTAATGGTCCGAACGTTTTCCCAGTTTGGAAAAGGTATTGCATGGTCTTTTATTTCTTTTATGTGTTTTCTACTATTTCAAATACTTTTTTCTTTTGTTTTTCTTTCCTTCCCTTTTGTTTGCAGTTTTTTGTCACATTTTAATTCACGAATAAGCTCGCTAGATTTGAAGTATCCTGGTATGTCGGTGGCTATAGGGGTCGCTATGGACTCCGCTTATAAGGGTATGTCGTTTTTATCAGTTTTGAGAAAGTATTGCCTGATATTTTTCTCTGTATTTTCCATTGTTTTAAGTATAGTTTTCTTTATTCTTGTTTGCTTTTTCTATTTTCCTATTTTCAATCTTTCACATTCTAAATCATGAATATTTATTTAAATGCATGAATTTATAAAAAATGAATAATTTTGAAAATCTATGAACACTTTTTCAAATTCATGAATATTTCATAAGTTCATGGACATTTTTACAATCAGTGACTTTTTATAATTTGCACTTTTTTACAAATTTCTGTATATTTTTAAAAATTTACAAACATTTTCAAATTCATGTTTGTTATTTCAAGTTTTTTAAAAATCCATGATCAAAATTTTATTTAACAGAAATTTTCAAATGAAAAACATGATTGCTAGTTCTTCCTGAGCTAGGAGTGGAGCGAGCACAAATAAAACGCTAACCGAGCAAGCAAAGCACGGGGGCTAGCTGGGTGCGCAAGAGTTCATTCGCTAGACCATGAGCATCAGAGCAACTCCAACGCGCTGATCCAAATGGACGCGTGCTTTGTCCGCTTTTCGTCCATTTGGGTCGGCCAGACGACGGGCGTGCGTGTCCGGTTTTTTATTTGGGTCTGCAGGTGCGCCTAACGGGAGGCCGATCCATTTATGCCGACGTGGCTGAAATTGACGAATTAAGCATAATTATACATAAATGGCCGGTCAAATGCCGGCCAAAGTCCACTTAAATATAACTAAAAAATTAGAAAAACTCTAATAAATGCTCGCACGCTGCCCTAATAGACCGCCTTGCCCTTGCCCTTCCCGTCGTCGTCGTCGCCGTCGGTGAGGTCAATGAAGACGGGGAGAGGCCCAGCTGCCCACCCAAACACGGCTTGATAGGCCGCCAGGGCAGCCTCCTCCGGCGTCTGCTGCGGCGGCGGCATAGCCGCAAGGCTGGCGCGCTCCTCCTCCTCCTCCTCCCCCACAAGCCGCAGAGCCTCCTCATCGCGGCGCAGCATCTGCTCATATCGCATCTGCCGTTCGCCGTCGGTCCCCTCCTCGGCGAGCCAATGCGCCTTCCAGCGCTCAAGGTGGCCGCCTCTTCTTCCGGCGTGGAGGCGAAGTAGTAGGGAGGCGCGCTCACCCACTCGCGGAGCTGGCTGGTCCATGAATAGGACTCCTCCGGCAAAGTGGGGGGTGGCGGTGACCGCTTGCGCGTGGGAGTTGGCTCGCGCTCCAGCTCCGGCTCGGCCTTGGGCTCGACGAGGGGCGGCGCAGGCGGCGGTGGCGGCACGAACAGGGACGCCTGGACGGAGTCCCCCCGCCGCGGACAAAGCTTGGGCTTGCTCCAGCCCAACCCAATGGGCGTCCTCGTCCAGCCGGCTCGCCCACAACGTGTGCTGCAGGGCCTCCTCGAGGGCGGCTTGGTACTCCACCTCCGCCTCCTCTTCCTCCGGCTTTACCCGCATGGGCGGCGATGGAAGGCCGTGGTTGATGTGGACGCCGATGCGGCGCTCCTCCTCGTGCTCTAGGGCAAACTAGCGCTCCCAGTTGGGGAAGTCTGGCGCGTAGTCACGCATGGCGCGCTGCTCCGGCGTGAGGAGCTCGCGCTGCCAGCGAACCTCCTCAGCGTGTGCCCGCACGGACCGCGGCACCGTCAGGATGGGGATGTGCCACGGATCCAGATGCCAGCCGTGCGGCAAGTTCACATCTGGATACGGCACGGGCTGGCGGTATTGCCATGCCACTGCGCCTGGTGGACTGGGATGTACAGCCGCTCCCGCGGAGGCGTGCCGCGCCTAGCCGGCGGTGACGTAGCAGGGTGCCCGCGGGAAGAGCTCGCTCCGGCGCGGAACCTCCCCTTCTTCCCTCCGTTCCCGTTGAAGAATCTCATGGCTGGCTAGATGCTTGATGCCCGGCTAGGATTTGCTGCTGGCTGGCTAGGGTTTCCTGGTCGCCGGCGAGGGAGCACAGGTGGCCAGATGTGGACGGCGGTTGTGGATGAGGCAGCCTCCGCCGCACGCGTCCATTAAAAAGGACGGGCAGGCGGCCCTTCTACACACTGCCAGGCAGGCCCGGTGTTGGTGGTCGTCATAAACATGACCGCGGGCGATAGTTGGGCGGTCGACATGCGGGGCACCGCAAACACCGAGGAGACGCCCGACGCATTTCTGGCGCAATTTTGGGCCGGAAATGGGTCCGTGCGGACGCGAAACGAACGGTTTTTGGAATGGGTCGGCGCGTTGGGTCAGCTTTTTTGTCCACGACGACCCAAACGGACGTGGACGGACGAAGTGGATCGCCCGGTTGGAGTTGCTCTAAATATAGATACTGTTCATAAATACTTTTTGACCCGAAGAACTGTAAGGCAAGGCCCTACAATATAATTTGTATTGCACAAATGAAACTAATATTTCCAAGATCAAATATTCAAAAATATTGGTTGGAACTTGGTTTCTAGAACGGCACGTCCCATGGTGTACGCAGGTAGTTCGATCGAGTTTATTATTGTGCGCGACTGTGGATGATCGACCGCAATCAGCTCACTCGCGCTTGCGTGTGGCAAATTTGACATAGTTTCTACGCTACACGGCCAGCTACACGGCCAGCGTCGCACACGTGTGATCAGAAAATTACTAAGTCAGTGTGCAGCGCCTGAGAACTAGGCGCCACACTATACAGTGTAGCGCCTAGCTCCCAGGCGTTGTGCAGCGCCTAGCTCCCAGGCGTTGCACTAGTGCAGCGCCTAGCTCCCAGGCGTTGCACTAGGTCAGCCGCGTGAAATAGTTTCACGGACAGTTCATTCTGTGATTTGATTTCGTCTACAAGTTAAACTTGTCAAATTTGCCCTTTCATGTTTCCGTCTAGTGACACGCTGGGACAGCAGACCACTGTGCCCCTACGACGTGAAGGATCTCTGTATGTATGCAGTTCGACCTGTTTGCCTGTCAGAAGCTGCACTTGTGTGGTCACGTACGTACGTGACCCGCGCCATGTGCCTGGTCGACCATGCACATGTAGTAGTACTACTATTGTATAGGCACAACAGTAGTCGATCAGCTCAACTGTGCCTGCCTGCTTCGAATCCCGGTCACCTCACCTGTGTTGTTGCCGCAAGCTGCTGGGCCTGGGTTGGCCTGCTCGTACTATTGGACTTGTCTGCTGCAAGGTAGCAGGAGACTGGTGGCCAATCGGTGCACACGCATGCAGCGCGGTGCAGTGCAGTGTAGATCGGGGCTGGCTGGGACTGCCAACGCACAAGGCACCACACGCTGCGAAAAGTGCATACACAAGTGCAAAAATACAATTTCCACATATTAAAAAAAATCTGAAAAAAAGTATAGACATGCATGTATATTTGTAGTGCACACGTACAAAATTTCATGAACATATATGTTCGTATGTAATGTATACAAAAAATAAATACACTAAGTAAAATGGGCATTTTTCTTTGTTGATTTTGGGCCAGATATTTATCTTTTTGTGTAGCTAGCATGCAAATAATCGAATTACTTGATGAAACTTCATTCATACTTGAAGAATATGCATATGTATGCATGTAGTATGTTTGCATGTGTCGGGATCGTCCAAGTGCATGGAGAGCCGGGTCCCCATTTATCCTAAGAGCATCTCCAATAGATGATATAGATGTAAAAATAATAGGAATATACATCACTTAGGCTCAAATACGTCCTTCCAACAGATGACGTAGATGTAAATTTTGTACGTCTGAGTTTACCCTAGATGATATATCTATATATCTCTCCCTAATAATAAAGCACGGATTGACTTTGTCGGGTTCACCGTCACAATGCGCTTTCTTCTCATGTCCGTCTGTTCGACCTGATTCGATCTAACCCTCCTGTAATTTTAGGTAATTAACCCGCAAAGTTTGTGTTTCGTTTCAGATTGGGCCTTTTTTAATGGGCCTGCAGAAAAACAATACGTGTAGGACACAGGAGCACGGGCTCCTCAATGCGTACGGTAGCGCCGCCGCCGCCGCGCGCCCGTTCCTCTCTGGCGGCGCCGCCGCGCTGCTCTCGTTCCCCTCCCTATGCATCTCAATCTTCTCCCGCACCACCACGATCTTCAACCTCCTGCTGCCGTATGTCTCCGATTTGGATCGGAGTCCGTGTTCCCCCAGGATAAGTGCTGCAACACGAATCCATGGCGTGCCCGACCCAGATTTCAGAGGGACTTGGCTGCCATTAGAAGGAGCCCTCGACCGGAATCTCCATTAAATCGCTTCATATCGCAACTTTTGAAGAGTCGTCCAGGATCGTCTCAGCCGAGTTCGCCGGAAGAAAATCCGCCGCCCAAGCGTACTACATCTGAGCCGGAAGAACATCCCCTGCCGAACATGCTACCCCAGAGGTATGTACTAGCTTTTGCCAAATTATTCTGTAAAATTTTCATCTACAGTCATAAAAAGTAATGTTCTTCTTGGTCTGGTCAGAAAGTACTGCACCTTTTTTCTGCAATCTTTGTATTTGTTCTGCTTGAAAAAATCTAGGACTGATCTGTCTGCCATTGTTCAGATCACATCTTCCTTTGCTAGAACACGTGAGCTGATTCCGACTTTGGCCTCAAGTTGCTCCCGTCAATGACAAGTGGTTAGTTTTATGGGGTTCACAATTGACTTTTTCAACTATAACACAATAGTCAGTGCATGAGACAGAGATAACTCATGTTGGATCGACACATCCATATCAGATAGCTATATTCAGCGCAAGTTATTGATATATTTCTTCAACTACCTCTCATTTACTGCATGTTGATTTTCTCATGAACTGCTTGCTGCAAATATAGGGAGGAGTGGGAGTGCTGTGTTCATGAAATTGAGTATCTCAGATGAATTTGGTTTGGCACTTATTTTCCTCAACCTGTTATTCTTCAAATGTGCTTCCCATGGATTTGATAAATTTGGTGAGATAATGTTATGTGTCAGGTATGGCCATAAGATACTCATGAAACTTATTTTATTTTGCCTCACACAAGATGTATGTTGTTTAGACTCAAATGTACTGCCAGTACTGGTAGATCGATGATCTAAGGATCATATGAATGATTAATGGAGGATAATTCATATTCAGTTCTCCTCTCAATTTTTGTGGTGCCAAGCTTGATCTTTATCCATCTAACTGACTGAAAGTGCCTTCTAATCACTATTGAACGCATATGTTAGTTAGTTTGACTGTATACACCACACAAAAAGTAAAAAATGAATTCTAGAAAAAATTAGACACAAATACTACAGAACCAGTGGACCCTGGAGAAACAAAGGCACACCTAAAGGATTTTTTTCTTAACAAAATGTATTAATTTGACTATTTGAGTATAAAAAATGTGCAATCGCAATCTTGCTTTTTCAAGGAAAACAGGGGACTGCTACATACTCGATATGGATCGAGGCTAATTATTGATCTTCCAAGTTAAAAAATCTGAAAATAACTTTCATTTAGTAATGGATACATAGTCAAGAAAGGATGCCTTTCCCGAAAGATACAAAACATAATCGTGTTCGTGTATGTCCGGCTGACAGATGAATCGATCTCCTTTCAAGTATCAACCCAGCAACCTTCGTGTACGTACATGTGTGCATCAAGGATGCACGGGTCCATTGGCCTGCGTACCACACATCCCTTCACTAATTCCATCAGTATCATTCTTAACAAGGTAAGTATGATTCCCTAATCCCTGATTTTATTAATTGATCTTTGATGCTTCATCCCTAATGTCGTTATACCTTATTGATTCTATAAAAGATCTCAAACAGGAACATACCATTTTTGAGGCTACGATTCCTATAACTTGCCTTGTCAATTTGATAAAATTACATGTGTAATGGAGGTTGTAACTTATTACGGTTTACATTGTCAGAATGATATCTGTGTCATCTCTGAACATATGTATATATTTGGTGTGCCGGATTTTCTGATGTAGATGCTATATAAGAGGAAGCTATTCGACAATCCTGCTCAAGTTGGTACGGATCAGATCGATTTTATTCAGTAAATATTTATGCTTGATAGATACAAGCCTCCCTCTTCTGTCCTTCTTTTCTCCATCCTCTACAGATCGCCAGCACATGTGAATCGTTCTCGTCAAGAGCATGCTTGTGACATCATTACTATATGTGATGCAGGGCAAAAGGATGCTGTCAGAATGTAAAAGCACATTTAACCATTTCCTGTTTTTTTCCTTGCCTGTTTTCGCCGTCGTATACACTGCATCTCCCACTGTAACGGACAGCCAAATTTGTATTCTTGAAAGTTTTAATCATTTCTATTGCAACTAAGTGTTCAAGTGCAATCTCTAGCCAAGTTCTCTTTGTTGTTGTGTTGAATTTTGAGGAAAGGCGGCCAAGCAGCTCGTGGCATCTGTGTCACGCCTGCTCTGCCGCTGCCTTGACCCGCCGACGACGTCGCCGGTTGAGCCGCAAGGGTGCAAGATCATCGTGGGGCCCATTGCATGGGCTCCGAGTATGCTTGATTGCCATGTCGGAGGCGAAGGTGCTAGAGCTTGGTGGCGTGTTTGCATTTCTGGATGCATGAATAATTGTCAAGGAGGCTGAAGCCAGCGCTATTACAGTTGGACTGAAGGAATTGTATAACGTATTCTGAGGCTCCTTGGTGGTGGAGATCGACTACGCAGTGGGGAAATGAGCTAGGGGCTGATTCTTTAAGCAGATCATTGTCCTACCCAATTACTGTTGATATTAAATCTGCGCTGAGTAATTTTTAGGCATTATCACATCAGAACTGTCAAGAGGGACAAACAATGGGCTGGCTCATGAACTAGCCAATGATGCTAAAGCTCATGGAGACCTTGTGGTTGCGTATGGTGTCCCGGACCAACTCCATGATCAGCTCTGGAAGGAAAACAATGCAGCCTTGACGTCGGCCTAAGTCTTGATGTAATCCTCAAAAAAGATACTGCTTGCAGACATGTTATACATAAACATGCATGCTGTAGGTCTGTTAATTTTAATTTTGAATACTGAGATCTATTCAGATGCTTTCCTTACTCTTATGGCTAAAAAAAATCCAGCAGACAGTGACTGAAATTTGTTAGTTTCACTCAACGTGCTGCTGCTTGATCCTGGTGTTGAGTAGGTATATGCATTGAATTTTCCATTGTGCCAAAACTAACAAATTAGAATCTTCCAATTTGGTGCTACCATATTTCAAAGTAAGAACACTATGATGCAAAGGAATCTTATTATGTAGCCATATGTAATCTCAGTTTGTTGCTATGTATAAACTATGATAGGAGTAGGCCCATATAGATGTGTATCCATTTTTGCCTTCTACTGATCTATGACAATGGGGATGTGCTGGACTAAGTGGCCGTTGCTATTGAAGCAAAGGAGTGGAGCTCACAATTTTTCAATCAGTGGAGGTTATCTTTCATATGGATTTTATTATTAGATACTTGCAGATGTGTGTCACTTCCTTGGATCATGTTTGATTCTTAAAATTTTAGATGTTTCATGTAACCATCAATTATGCTACGGGCAGTCCCTGTACATTATTTTTTAGCTGCTCTAAAAAATCCAGTGCCGAAAACAATTCAGTTGAACATGTTTGTTCTAGCAGTTTTAGGCATTAATTCATCTGCCGATCGATTGGAGAAGCGTGGTTGGGTCAATTATGGTCTTTGTCCACTATGCAAGAGAGAGCAAGAAACGGGGCCACACCTCTTCTTCAAGTGTCGTGTCACACTTAGGCTTTGGAGATCTATCATCGAGAAGTTTGGGCTACCTCAAATCAACATTACCGAATGGCATCTTGATGACTCCGTCAAGAAGTGGTGGGTCAAGCGAACCGATGACCGAAACCCGAATTGGCATGCCATGACCTCTCTCATCATGCTCACCTCTTGGACCATTTGGAACGAGCGAAATGCTAGGGTATTTCGGCAAAAATTTGCGCCACCACCTATTCTCCTCCAAACCATCATTGGAGAGGCAAAGTTATGGATTACTGCCGGCGCAAAGAAACTAGGGACTATCATTTTATGTGAGTAATTGTCATGTCGCTTGTATGGGGTGTCCTGTAAAACTCTAACTCTATTCTCTCCTTATTTAATAGATGAGGGAAATCTTATGCCTCCGTTTCGAAAAAAAAGTTTGATTCCATGTGAAGTCTATGATTGATTTTTTCTGGGATTCTTCAGGTTTGATTGGTGAAGTTACATTCAGCAAAGAAGATATGTTTATTTGTAGGGAATTTTTGTAGGTACAATCCATCCAACCATATATAAGTCTGATATTCTCATTCTTTAACAATGTGTACATGGCCTCTACTCTGTCATGTGTTGGAAAAAGGCTGGGACATATATTGTTGTTTGTATAATCTTACATTGTAAAATAATTTGTGGTAACAAACATGTCAACAAGGGCGCAATTTTTTCTATACATAATTTCAGAAGTACTCCCTCCATTGTTAAATATATGACGTTTTGGTAGTTTAATTTGAACCACCAAAACGTAAGGAAACAGAGGGAGTACTATTAACTTATTTGGCTGATTTCCCGAACTAAATCGCTAATTTGAACCATTTATTTCTGAGCTATGGAGGAGAGCAAATATTATTCATGGTATATTGTAATTAAGAAAGAATAGTGATTTAATGGTAAAAAAATACATGATAAGTATTTGCACCAATACAATATTTATGCCACTAGCTTGATTCTCGCACCTTGCATTCTCCCGTTGCAACGCACGGGCATTTTTGCTATCTCTCCCTAATAATAAAGTACGGATTGACTTTGTCGGGTTCACCGTCACAATACGCTTTCTTCCTGTGAATTTACGCTTTCAGTTTTTCACCTATATTATTTTCGCTATCCGAGGTGGTACTATTTATAAGCCTTTTCGTATGTGTAGTTAACAGTTCTTTTGTTGGACGTCGTTTTTTTAGATCTGGCCCACCCGGATCCTGTGTGTGCGTGTGTTTGAATATAAAAAAACAGAGAAAACAATTGGCCAACGCAGGGATTCGATCCTTGGTCTGCTAGGTGTGTGCAAACGCATCATACCGAATAGGCTAGACTCGTGAGTGTGCTAACGTTGGCGTCTGGTGGCATCTGGCCTTTCAAGAATAGAAGACCACACGTACTCGGGCCGAAACAATGGGCCCGGGCGTGCTAGGCCGGCCGACTGCTGCGGCCGACGGTACAGACATTGGGGAGCAGGCTACTGCTTCGGAAATTAAGCAAAGAATATGGCATGAATAAGAATTGTCCTTAACGAAACAAATGAAGGGGAGAGCAATAGCTATTATGCATAATTAGGCCAGCAAGAAAAGAAATAGACATTAATTGCTAATTACATGAGAAATAAAGAAGGAAGGAGAAAGAAAAGAGAGAGGAAGGAAATAGACGGTAATTATGTAGAGTCGGCAAGAAAGGAAATAGATATTTTGCCATGAGAAATAAAAAAGGAAGGAGAAAGGAAATAGACTGTAATTATTGTGAGCGCCATATTAATCGCATGAGTAATTAATAGGCCGGCAATTTGGATTCCTCACATGCATGATATAAGGAAACAAAGATAAATAAAATAGACACTAATTGCATGATAAATAAAGAAGAAAAGAGAAAGGAAGTAAATAGATGGCAATTACAGATTTTTTTTGAAGGAGGTGCGGATATCAATGGCAGGCGTGTAGTGCCCCATTCATATCTTATGAATAAAACGATGTGGCGTCTTTTTCGTGCTTAATACTCACTAAATTCATGCCATTTTTTCTTTCGTTGCAACAGAGTGTGACATGTTTTCCTTACACTTATAACCCTTACTAAATTTGCGCCAAATTTATAACACATTAAACGTTATATTTGCGCATACAGTCCCCGCTAAATTTATGTCAATTGTTTCAACTGTTGTAACCCATGGGCATCTGTACTATTTTTTATATTTATATAAATGGAGGTATAATCTTATTGGTCCTCCCATTTCGTATGTCCATGGCATTTTTCATATTGAGCTAGGCTATTCTACCGATCATCTGTCCTGGGCCACTTGGCCTCTGCCCCGTTGGTCCGTGTAGCATTCCGCCAATAGAAAACACAGTGCCCTGCCAACCTATCCGTGCAACCCGGCCCAACAAATCAAACCCGCCATCCCGTCTAGGATATGAGGCAAAAATCGTTGACCTCTAACTCACAACCTGCACAGTTTTTTGTGTTGATCGTGTTAGCCCGCAAAAAAAGGTGTTGATCGTTTTAAACTAAATTAAATTTGGTGGTTGTTTGTGTCCTTCACGGACTGGTACTTAACTATTACCATGTAAATCCGGATAACACAAACACAAGGCGCAAGCATTAGATTGTGCAGATGTGTTCGGGATCTCAAACGCGACCGTTCGCTGGTCTTTCCATGCAGGCGATGCAATTTTGTATTGGTTCCAAGCTCAGGTGGAACGTTCGCTGTGTAGTGAACATCGTGACTGACATGATAATAAAGAAAAGAAGTGGCAACAAGGAGGGAAGCACTAGGGGTGATAATTTGTTTCTCCCGTTGCAACGCACGGGCACTTTTGCTATCTATCCCTAATAATAAAGCATGGATTGACTTTGTCGGGTTCACCGTCACAATACGCTTTCTTCTCATGTCATAATACGCTTTTACGATTTGTATAGACAAAATCATAATATAAACGAGGTGGTACTAATTTTAGCCGCAAAAAAAATGAGTTGGTACTAATTTACCTGATTGGGTCGAGATAACGTTTCGCGCGTTCTATTGGGCCTGGAGCTGCAGAATTGGGTCTTGGGCCTTGGGCTAAACAACAAGAGAACGCACGAGCTTAGAGCATCTCCAGCCGTTGGCCCCCCCAGGACGCATAAAAATTGCCCCCTGGGGGCGAGCCGGCGATTCGTTCGGCGCTGGTGGCGGTTTTGCACCCAGTCGTCGCTCCCAGATCGCCCCCAGTCGCCGATTTTGGCCCAATTTTGAAGCCCCATTTCAGCGAAAAAGGCCCATATGGGCGAGAATAGGCCCATATTCGGCGTGGTTCGCCGTGGCTCGGCGTTCAATTATCAACATAAATATTTTTTTATTACATATTTCATCACAGAAAATTCAAATACTTCAACAAAATAGTACAACAACAAATAGTTCAATACAAATTATATAGTTCAACAAATAAAAACTAATATTTCATCACACGTCGCGCCCGGTGTCGCCCTTGAGCCTCCATAGGTGCTCTATCAGATCTTGCTGCAGTTGATGATGCACCTGTGGGTCTCGGATCTCCTGACGCATACTGAGGTAGGCAGTCCAGGTTGCCGGTAGCTGGTGATCAACTTGGGCAAGAGGACCCTGCCTGTGGTATCGTTCAGTGCCAAACACTGGCTCTTCCTGCTCGCTCTCAATGATCATGTTGTGCAAGATGACACAGCAGGTCATGATCTCCCACATTTGATCTTTCGACCAGGTCTGAGCGGGGTACCGGACAACAGCAAATCGAGATTGGAGCACACCAAATGCCCGCTCGACATCCTTCCTGCAAGCCTCCTGAATCTTCGCAAACCAGGCGTTCTTGCCTCCAGGCACAGGGTTTTTGATGGTCTTCACAAATGTCGACCATCTCGGATAGATGTCATCAGCTAGATAGTACCCCTTGTTGTAGTGCCGCCCATTGATCTCGAAGTTCACCGGAGGAGAATGACCTTCAACAAGCTTGGCAAAGACAGGAGAGCACTGCAGCACGTTGATGTCATTGTGAGTTCCTGGCATACCAAAGAAGGAGTGCCAAATCCAGAGGTCATGTGTGGCCACCGCCTCAAGTACCACACTGCAACCGCCTTTGGCGCCTTTGTACATCCCCTGCCAAGCAAATGGGCAATTCTTCCATTTCCAATGCATGCAGTCGATGCTTCCAAGCATCCCAGGAAATCCTCTTGCTGCATTCTGTGCTAGGATCCGAGCAGTGTCTTCCGCATTGGGTGTTCTCAAGTATTGCGGTCCAAACACTGCCACCACTGCCCGACAGAACTTGTAGAAACACTCTATGCTGGTGGACTCGGCCATGCGCCCATAGTCGTCCTGTGAGTCACCGGGAGCTCCGTATGCAAGCATCCTCATCGCTGTCGTGCATTTCTGGATGGAGGTGAATCCAAGTTTGCCGGTGCAATCCATCTTGCATTTGAAGTAGTTGTCGAACTCCCGGATGGAATTCACAATCCTGAGGAAAAGCTTTCTGCTTATCCGATAACGGCGCCGAAATGTTCTGTCACTGTGAAGTGGAGCATCGGTGAAGTAGTCAGAGTAGAGCATGCAGTAGCCTTCGAGACGATGCCGGTTCTTTGCTTTCACCCGCCCCGGCGCCGAGCCACCTCGCCGCGGCTTTTCATTGCTCGCCAGCAGCTGGGCGAGGGCGGTGAGCACCATGAGATGCTCTTCTTCCTGGACGTCGGCCTCGGCTTCCTCCTCCAGCAGCGCGGTGAGCGCTTCCTCGTCATCCGAGTCCATCGCCGAGGCAGGCAAATCGCTGAACACCTTGCACCCGGTGGGCGTGCACCCGCCGCTAAACTGCCCCTACGCGGCCGGAAACGCCCAGCTGGTGTCGGAGGGGCTGCCGCGGCGAACCTCTGCTATTTTTCCGGCGGGGAATGGCTATCTACCGGTGAAGGGCGGCGGGGCGGTGCCGGGATATACCTAGTGGCGTCGAGAGCGCGAGGGGTGGGACGCGAGTCGGGGAAGAAAATCTTGACTTTTCACCTGACGGCGTGGGCCAGCCGCGCTTTTCCCTTGCGCCGGAGCCCCCAAGCGCCCCCCAGCGCGCCGGGTTCGGCCTGCGGCCGCCGGGCGGAAAAAAGGGCCGAACCGGCGCTTTTCGTCGTCCTGGGGGCACGACTGGGCCGTTTTTTTGGCGCCAGCGCCGAAAAAGTTGCCTGAGGGGGCCTGTTGGGGGCGCGGCTGGAGATGCTCTTAGCCTTCAAAGAACAACGCACTGCCTGAACGCACAGGGACGCACGACGTACGGCGCAGCCGCCACGCGCTGCCGATCTTCATCTCCGACTTCTCTCCTGTGCCGTCCCCGCCGCTACCTTGTTCTCCTTCCCCTCCCCACCCAGCCCCAATCTTCCCCGGTGCCGCCCTCAGCCTCCTCCACGTCCTGTTGGGAATCGTAGCATAATTTAAAATTTTCCTACGCTCACCAAGATGCATCTATGGAGTATACTAGCAACGAGGGGAGGGGAGTGCATCTACATACCCTTGTAGATCGCGAGCGGAAGCGTTCCAATGAACGTGGATGACGGAGTCGTACTCGCCGTGATCCAAATCACCGATGACCGAGTGCCGAACGTACGGCACCTCCGCGTTCAACACACGTACGGTGCAGCGACGTCTCCTCCTTCTTGATCCAGCAAGGGGGGAGGGGAGGTTGATGGAGATCCAACAGCACGACGGCGTGGTGATGGATGTAGCGGGTCTCCGGCAGGGCTTCGCCAAGCTTCTGCGAGAGAGAGAGAGAGGTGTTGCAGGGGAGGAGGGAGGCGCCCAAGGCTGTAGGTTGCTGCCCTCCCTCCTCCCCCTTTATATAGGCCCCCTTGGGAGGGGGGCCGGCCAAAACCCATCTAGGGTTGGGGGGCGGCGGCCAAAGGGGGGGAAGGGGTTGCCTTGCCCCCCAAGGCAAGGGGGAAGTCCCCCCACCCTAGGGTTCCCAACCCTAGGCGCATGGGGGGAGGCCCATGGGGGGCGCCCAGCCCACTAGGGGCTGGTTCCCTTCCACTTTCAGCCCATGGGGCCCTCCGGGATAGCTGGCCCCACCCGGTGGACCCCCGGGACCCTTCCGGTGGTCCCGGTACAATACCGGTAACCCCCGAAACTTTCCCGGTGGCCGAAACTGGACTTCCTATATATAATTCTTCACCTCCGGACCATTCCGGAACCTCTCGTGACGTCCGGGATCTCATCCGGGACTCCGAACAACTTTCGGGTTTCCGCATACATATATCTCTACAACCCTAGCGTCACCGGACCTTAAGTGTGTAGACCCTACGGGTTCGGGAGACATGCAGACATGACCGAGACGCCTCTCCGGTCAATAACCAACAGCGGGATCTGGATACCCATGTTGGCTCCCACATGTTCCACGATGATCTCATCGGATGAACCACGGTGTCGAGGATTCAATCAATCCGTATGCAATTCCCTTCGTCAATCGGTATGTTACTTGCCCGAGATTCGATCGTCGGTATCCCAATACCTTGTTCAATCTCGTTACCGGCAAGTCTCTTTACTCGTACCGCAATGCATGATCCCGTGACTAACGCCTTAGTCACATTGAGCTCATTATGATGATGCATTACCGAGTGGGCCCAGAGATACCTCTCCGTCACACGGAGTGACAAATCCCAGTCTCGATCCGTGCCAACCCAACAGACACTTTCGGAGATACCCGTAGTGCACCTTTATAGTCACCCAGTTACGTTGTGACGTTTGGCACACCCAAAGCACTCCTACGGTATCCGGGAGTTGCACGATCTCATGGTCTAAGGAAAAGATACTTGACATTGGAAAAGCTCTAGCAAACGAAACTACACGACCTTTTATGCTATGCTTAGGATTGGGTCTTGTCCATCACATCATTCTCCTAATGAAGTGATCCCGTTATCAATGACATCCAATGTCCATAGTGAGGAAACCATGACTAGCTGTTGATCAACGAGCTAGTCAACTAGAGGCTTACTAGGGACAGGTTGTGGTCTATGTATTCACACATGTATTACGATTTCCGGACAATACAATTATAGCATGAATAATAGACGATTATCATGAACAAAGAAATATAATAATAACCATTTATTATTGCCTCTAGGGCATATTTCCGACAGTCTCCCACTTGCACTAGAGTTAATAATCTAGTTACATTGTGATGAATCGAACAGCCATTGCGTCCTGGTGTTGATCATGTTTTACCCTAGGGAGAGGTTTAGTCAACGGATCTGCTACATTCAGGTCCGT
This sequence comes from Triticum aestivum, assembly GCF_018294505.1. Taxonomy (NCBI): domain Eukaryota; kingdom Viridiplantae; phylum Streptophyta; class Magnoliopsida; order Poales; family Poaceae; genus Triticum; species Triticum aestivum. Next base: position 461,333,888 of record NC_057796.1, read on the forward strand.
GTGTACTTTACAAATATCTATGTCTCCATTTTGAACACTTTCACGAATGGAGTTGAAGCGACGCTTGATATGCCTGGTCTTCCTGTGAAACCTGGGCTCCTTTGCAAGGGCAATAGCTCCAGTGTTGTCACAGAAGAGAGTCATTGGGCCCAACGCATTGGGAATCACCCCTAGGTCGGTAATGAACTCCTTCATCCAGACTGCTTCCTGTGCTGCCTCCGAGGCTGCCATGTATTCCGCTTCACATGTAGATCCCGCCACGACGCTTTGCTTGCAACTGCACCAGCTTACTGCTCCTTCATTCAAAATATACACGTATCCAGTCTGTGACTTCGAGTCATCCAGATCTGTGTCGAAGCTAGCGTCGACGTAACCCTTTACGACGAGCTCTTCGTCACCTCCATAAACGAGAAACATATCCTTAGTCCTTTTCAGGTACTTCAGGATATTCTTGACCGCTGTCCAGTGTTCCTTGCCGGGATTACTTTGGTACCTTCCTACCAAACTTACGGCAAGGTTTACATCAGTTCTGGTACACAGCATGGCATACATAATAGACCCTATGGTCGAGGCATAGGGGATGACACTCATCTCTTCTATATCTTCTGCCGTGGTCGGGCATTGAGCCGTGCTCAATTGCACACCTTGCAATACAGGCAAGAACCCCTTCTTGGACTGATCCATACTGAACTTCTTCAATATCTTGTCAAGGTATGTACTCTGTGAAAGACCAATGAGGCGTCTTGATCTATCTCTATAGATCTTGATGCCTAATATATAAGCAGCTTCTCCAAGGTCCTTCATTGAAAAACACTTATTCAAATAGGCCTTTATACTTTCCAAGAATTCTATATCATTTCCCATCAATAGTATGTCATCCACATATAATATGAGAAATGCTACAGAGCTCCCACTCACTTTCTTGTAAACACAGGCTTCTCCATAAGTCTGTGTAAACCCAAACGCTTTGATCATCTCATCAAAGCGAATGTTCCAACTCCGAGATGCTTGCACCAGCCCATAGATTGAGCGCTGGATCTTGCATACTTTGTTAGCATTCTTAGGATCGACAAAACCTTCCGGCTGCATCATATACAACTCTTCCTTAAGGAAGCCATTAAGGAATGCCGTTTTGACGTCCATCTGCCATATCTCATAATCATAGTATGCGGCAATTGCCAACATGATTCGGACGGACTTCAGCTTCGCTACGGGTGAGAAAGTCTCATCGTAGTCAACCCCTTGAACTTGTCGATAACCTTTAGCGACAAGTCGAGCTTTGTAGATGGTCACATTACCATCTGCGTCCGTCTTCTTCTTAAAGATCCATTTGTTTTCTATGGCTCGCCGCTCATCGGGCAAGTCAGTCAAAGTCCATACTTTGTTTTCATACATGGATGCTATCTCGGATTTCATGGCTTCTAGCCATTTGTCAGAATCCGGGCCCGCCATCGCTTCTTCATAGTTCGAAGGTTCACCGTTGTCTAACAACATGATTTCCAGGACAGGGTTGCCGTACCACTCTGGTGCGGAACGTGTCCTTGTGGACCTACGAAGTTCAGTAACTTGATCCGAAGCTTCATGATCATCATCATTAACTTCCTCCCCAGTCGGTGTAGGCACCACAGGAACATTTTCCCGCGCTGCGCTACTTTCCGGTTCGGAAGGGGTGACTATCACCTCATCAAGTTCCACTTTCCTCCCACTCAATTCTTTCGAGAGAAACTCCTTCTCCAGAAAGGACCCGTTCTTGGCAACGAAGATCTTGCCTTCGGATCTGAGGTAGAAGGTATACCCAATAGTTTCCTTAGGGTATCCTATGAAGACGCATTTTTCCGACTTGGGTTCGAGCTTTTCAGGTTGAAGTTTCTTGACATAAGCATCGCATCCCCAAACTTTTAGAAACGACAGCTTAGGTTTCTTCCCAAACCATAATTCATATGGTGTCGTCTCAACGGATTTTGACGGAGCCCTATTTAAAGTGAATGCGGCAGTCTAAAGCATAGCCCCAAAATGAGAGCGGTAAATCGGTAAGAGACATCATAGATCGCACCATATCCAATAGAGTGCGATTACGACGTTCGGACACACCATTTCTCTGAGGTGTTCCAGGCGGCGTGAGTTGTGAAACTATTCCACATTTCCTTAAGTGTGTACCAAATTCGTGACTTAGATATTCTCCACCACGATCTGATCGTAAGAATTTTATTTTCCTGTCACATTGATTCTCAACTTCACTCTGAAATTCCTTGAACTTTTCAAAGGTTTCAGACTTGTGTTTCATTAGGTAGACATACCCATATCTACTTAAAGTCATCAGTGAGAGTGAGAACATAACGATATCCTTCGCGAGCCTCAACACTCATTGGACCGCACACATCGGTATGTATGATTTCCAATAAGTTGGTTGCTCGCTCCATTGTTCCGGAGAACGGAGTCTTGGTCATCTTACCCATGAGGCATGGTTCGCACGTGTCAAATGATTCGTAATCAAGAGACTCCAAAAGTCCATCTGCATGGAGCCTCTTCATGCGCTTGACACCAATGTGACCAAGGCGGCAGTGCCACAAGTATGTGGGACTATCGTTATCAACTTTACATCTTTTGGTGCTCACACTATGAACATGTGTAACATCACGTTCGAGATTCATCAAAAATAAACCATTGACCAGCGGGGCATGACCATAAAACATATCTCTCAAATAAATAGAACAACCATTATTCTCGGATTTAAATGAGTAGCCATCTCGAATTAAACGAGATCCAGACACAATGTTCATGCTCAAAGCTGGCACTAAATAACAATTATTGAGGTTTAAAACTAATCCCGTGGGTAGATGAAGAGGTAGCGTGCCGACGGTGATCACATCGACCTTGGAACCATTCCCGACGCGCAGCGTCACCTCGTCCTTTGCCAGTCTCCGTTTATTCCGTAGTTCCTGTTTTGAGTTACAAATATGAGCAACCGCACCGGTATCAAATACCCAGGAGCTACTATGAGTACTGGTAAGGTACACATCAATTACTTGTATATCACATATACCTTGGGTGTTGCCGGCCTTCTTCTTGTCCGCTAAATATTTGGGGCAGTTCCGCTTCCAGTGACCACTTCCCTTTCAATAAAAGCACTCAGTCTCGGGCTTGGGTCCATACTTTGACTTCTTCCCAGTAACTGGTTTACCGGGCGCGGCAACTCCCTTGCCGTCCTTCTTGAAGTTCTTCTTACCCTTGCCCTTCTTGAACTTGGTGGTTTTATTCACCATCAACACTTGATGTTCTTTTCTGATCTCCCCTTCCGCTGATTTCAGCATTGAATATACCTCGGGAATGGTCTTTTCCATCCCCTGCATATTGTAGTTCATCACAAAGCTCTTGTAGCTTGGTGGAAGCGACTGGAGGATTCTATCAATGACCGCGTCATCCGGGAGATTAACTCCCAGCTGAGACAAGCGGTTGTGCAACCCAGACATTCTGAGTATGTGCTCACTAACAGAACTGTTCTCCTCCATTTTACAGCTGAAGAACTTGTCGGAGACATCATATCTCTCGACCCGGGCATGAGCTTGGAAAACTAGTTTCAGCTCCTCGAACATCTCATATGCTCCATGTTTCTCAAAACGCTTTTGGAGACCCGGTTCTAAGCTGTAAAGCATGCCGCACTGAACGAGGGAGTAATCATCAACACGTGATTGCCAAGCGTTCATAACGTCTTGGTTCTGTGGGATTGGTGCATCACCTAGCGGTGCTTCTAAGACATAATATTTCTTGGCTACTATGAGGATGAGCCTCAGGTTCCGAACCCAGTCCGTATAGTTGCTGCCATCATCTTTTAGCTTGGTTTTATCTAGGAACGCGTTGAAATTGAGGACAACGTTGGCCATTTGATCTACAAGACATAGTGTAAAGATTTTAGACTAAGTTCATGATAATTGAGTTCATCTAATCAAATTATTTAATGAACTCCCACTCAGATAGACATCCCTCTAGTCATCTAAGTGAAACATGATCCGAGTTCAACTAGGCCGTGTCCGATCATCACGTGAGACGGACTAGTCAAGATCGGTGAACATCACCATGTTGATCGTATCTTCTATACGACTCATGCTCGACCTTTCGGTCCTCCGTGTTCCGAGGCCATGTCTGTACATGCTAGGCTCGTCAAGTCAACCTAAGTGTATTGCGTGTGTTCCGAGGCCATGTCTGTACATGCTAGGCTCGTCAACACCCGTTGTATTCGAACGTAAGAATCTATCACACCCGATCATCACGTGGTGCTTCGAAACAACGAACCTTCGCAACGGTGCACAGTTAGGGTGAACACTTTCTTGAAATTATTATAAGGGATCATCCTACTTGCTACCGTCGTTCTAAGCAAATAAGATGCAAAAACATGATAAACATCACATGCAATCAAATAGTGACATGATATGGCCAATATCATCATGCTCCTTTGATCTCCATCTTTGGGGCACCATGATCATCTTCGTCACCGGCATGACACCATGATCTCCATCATCATGATCTCCATCATTGTGTCTTCATGAAGTCGTCACGCCAACGATTACTTCTAATTCTATGGCTAACGCGTTTAGCAACAAAGTAAAGTAATTTACATGGCGTTATTCAATGACACGCAGGTCATGCAAAATAGTAAAGACAACTCCTATGGCTCCTGCCGGTTGTCATACTCATCGACTTGCAAGTCGTGATTCCTATTACAAGAATATGATCAATCTCATACATCACATATATCATTCATCACATCTTCTGGCCATATCACATCACATAGCACTTGCTGCAAAAACAAGTTAGACGTCCTCTAATTGTTGTTGCAAGTTTTTTACGTGGTTTGTAGGTTTCTAGCAAGAACGTTTCTTACCTACGTATGACCACAACGTGATTTGCCAATTTCTATTTACCCTTCATAAGGACCCTTTTCATCGAATCCGTTCCGACTAAAATAGGAGAGACAGACACCCGCTAGCCACCTTATGCATCTAGTGCATGTCAATCGGTGGAACCTGTCTCACGTAAGTGTACGTGTAAGGTCGGTCCGGGCCGCTTCATCCTACAATACCGCCGAAACAAGAAAAGACTAGTAGCGGCAAGAAGAATTGGCAAACTCAACGCCCACAACTGCTTTGTGTTCTACTCGTGCATAGTAACTACGCATAGGCCTGGCTCATGATGCCACTGTTGGGAATCGTAGCATAATTTAAAATTTTCCTACGCTCACCAAGATGCATCTATGGAGTATACTAGCAACGAGGGGAGGGGAGTGCATCTACATACCCTTGTAGATCGCGAGCGGAAGCGTTCCAATGAACGTGGATGACGGAGTCGTACTCGCTGTGATCCAAATCACCGATGACCGAGTGCCGAACGTACGGAACCTCCGCGTTCAACACACGTACGGTGCAGCGACGTCTCCTCCTTCTTGATCTAGCAAGGGGGGAGGAGAGGTTGATGGAGATCCAACAGCACGACGGCGTGGTGATGGATGTAGCGGGGCTCCGGCAGGGCTTCGCCGAGCTTCTGCGAGAGAGAGAGAGGTGTTGCAGGGGAGGAGGGAGGCGCCCAAGGCTGTAGGTTGCTGCCCTCCCTCCCCCCCTTTATATAGGCCCCCTTGGGAGGGGGGGCCGGCCAAAACCCATCTAGGGTTGGGGGGGCGGCGGCCAAAGGGGGGGAAGGGGTTGCCTTGCCCCCCAAGGCAAGGGGGAAGTCCCCCCACCCTAGGGTTCCCAACCCTAGGCGCATGGGGGGAGGCCCATGGGGGGCGCCCAGCCCACTAGGGGCTGGTTCCCTTCCACTTTCAGCCCATGGGGCCCTCCGGGATAGCTGGCCCCACCCGGTGGACCCCCGGGACCCTTCCGGTGGTCCCGGTACAATACCGGTAACCCCCGAAACTTTCCCGGTGGCCGAAACTGGACTTCCTATATATAATTCTTCACCTCCGGACCATTCCGGAACCTGTCGTGACGTCCGGGATCTCATCCGGGACTCTGAACAACTTTCGGGTTTTCGCATACATATATCTCTACAACCCTAGCGTCACCGGACCTTAAGTGTGTAGACCCTACGGGTTCGGGAGACATGCAGACATGACCGAGACGCCTCTCCGGTCAATAACCAACAGCGGGATCTGGATACCCATGTTGGCTCCCACATGTTCCACGATGATCTCATCGAATGAACCACGGTGTCGAGGATTCAATCAATCCGTATGCAATTCCCTTTGTCAATCGGTATGTTACTTGCCCGAGATTCGATCGTCGGTATCCCAATACCTTGTTCAATCTCGTTACCGGCAAGTCTCTTTACTCGTACCGCAATGCATGATCCCGTGACTAACGCCTTAGTCACATTGAGCTCATTATGATGATGCATTACCGAGTGGGCCCAGAGATACCTCTCCGTCACACGGAGTGACAAATCCCAGTCTCGATCCGTGCCAACCCAACAGACACTTTCGGAGATACCCGTAGTGCACCTTTATAGTCACCCAGTTACGTTGTGACGTTTGGCACACCCAAAGCACTCCTACGGTATCCGGGAGTTGCACGATCTCATGGTCTAAGGAAAAGATACTTGACATTGGAAAAGCTCTAGCAAACGAAACTACACGACCTTTTATGCTATGCTTAGGATTGGGTCTTGTCCATCACATCATTCTCCTAATGATGTGATCCCGTTATCAATGACATCCAATGTCCATAGTGAGGAAACCATGACTATCTGTTAATCAACGAGCTAGTCAACTAGAGGCTTACTAGGGACAGGTTGTGGTCTATGTATTCACACATGTATTACGATTTCCGGACAATACAATTATAGCATGAATAATAGACGATTATCATGAACAAAGAAATATAATAATAACCATTTATTATTGCCTCTAGGGCATATTTCCAACACGTCCAACCTCCCTCCGGCGGCCGTGTCCGTTTTGGATCGGATCCGCGCAGGAGACCTACTCCAACACGTAGCCATGGGTGTCCGACCTGGACTCCACATAGAATTCGCTGGTATAAGACGAAAGCCTCGATTAGAAATCCAACTAAATTGCATTGCAAGTCTGCAAGTTTGGAACTGTCCAATGTCGCCTCCGCCCACTTTGCCGGAAGACCACCCAATGTCGCCTCTGTCGACTTCGCCGGAAGACAATCCGCTGTCCAACAATGTTCCACAGTTCGCTGAAACTTCGTCGGCCAGTTCTCCACTTGAGGTATATAGCCAAGGAGGATCAAAATCATGGTCTTTGGTTTTCTGCAACATGTTCATTGCTTCAAATATGTCTATGGTCTTATTTTACTACTGGTTGTGAATGTGGTGCATAATACTCTGATGTTGAAAACGTGGATCAGGTCCTGTAGTATAAGTATAGCACATATAATGGTTATAGGATGGAAACTTTGTATTATTTTGCCGTCGTCTTTCGTTTCTGAAACTAGCTGCAGCAAGTAGCAATCTGAATTGATGCAAGCAAGTAATTAACGCCTTGATTAGAAAAGACAAGGTCAAGCTCGCCGATGTCTTCCATGGGTGCTAAGCAGGTAGCAAGCAGCACGTGTGGCATCATTGGCACGAGCGACACGCGTCTGCTAGCCACATCGGTTCGTTGCTTTGCGGCTGGAAGTACATTCACGGCCAGCGTTAGTGCATGTGGCTACTTGCAGCCCTGTCGCCGTCTGCGCTTACTGCACAGCGGTGCTCTTCCTCCGCTGTCGCATGCTGCCACTCCAGCTCTGCATAACTCCTTCCTCTCCACTTCAATAGATGAGATGTCCGAACCTGTGGTAACCTGCTCCTTTTGCCCTTCCATGACGTGAGATCAAAATATTGTTGTTTTCTCTGGTGACTGCAGTTCGGGTCAAGCCAAAGAGGGGCTAATCTCTAACAATCTTTAGCAAGAACTCGACCCACTCATCTGGTCTAACTTCCACCGCTGAAATTCTGCATCCACATCTTTTGAAAGCCCTTGCTGAATTTGTATGGTAAGAGTGCTTCCTCCTGTTATATACATTCCATTGAGTACTAAATAAATTATTCTCCGGCTAATTCAATAGAATTTAATTAGGAGGGCAAGTAATTATGGGTGATAACTACTTAGTTTATTTTTGTACTCTTAGAGTCCTGTAGTATTTTGTAATTGGGCTGAGATTTGTTGTCTGAATCTAGATTTTTATCCTTAGAGTTTCTCCCCGTGAACACCATATGTCGTCCGCCCATACTCCATACTTCGCCGGAACTCCGTCTGTCGGTTCTCCACTTGAGGTATGTATGAAGCTAACCTTGGAATTTCCGGATAGTCGTCTACACGCCCATGTTTTGTTTGCACCAGGTCAGGTCATACTCCTTTAGTACGGGTGTTTTTTACTTTTTTGCTGGGAGGCTTAGCGATGTAATATGACAATGTTCTTCAGTCAGCACTACTACAGCATGCTCCTCCCTTTACTTACTTGTATCTGTAGGGTGCCCAGTAGTTTGTTCTACTACTGAAAGTATTTTCTTCAGTTGCGGAAATGTAAGCTTGGGTACCAATTTTACACCAAATTTGTGTCGAACTATCGATAGTGAATGTCTAAACTTGAATGCTAGACCTACTTGTGGTTAATAGATCTTGTTGTTCAGGAGACTCAACTATGGATGTCGAAATGTAGATACTGGATGTCTAAACTTGAGTGCTAGACCTACTTATGGTTAATAAATCCTGTTGTTCTCAAGAGTCAAGACATAACTATAGATGAACAATTTTGCAAACTTTGTCTGTTGGCATAGACTCAAGCAAGCACCTCTTTGAGTTGTACTTGCCAGATTTAGGAGTTAGTTAATCCTCTTTGTTCCTATTGATGCACATGAATTTGGATATATGATTATTGGTTCATGTTTGATCTATGATATACACGTGAATAGGTCGAGAAGGTGGAGCTACAATTAAGCACCTGTTGTACTGGGTCGGTATATGACATATTATCTATTACCTGAGTCAACACACACTGCAGAGCATAGGGCTTGAACATGGGTAGCAGGCTGGGTGCACACCCACGCATACACCTATAGCAAACTCGACGACCCATTTCTCAACTAATCATAATTCATAATGACATGACCTCTTCGAAGCATGCTATTTGCATAGTATCTTGAACGATGTTATGAAAGATAAAATCATAACTGTAAGAACTGAAGTTTGTTCAGTCCCTTTGTGCAACCAGTCATGCCATGGCTTTTCATAATTAGGTAACTAAATAGATTAATCATTAGGTAAAGATATACTGATATTTATTTGCAACGATTTCATCTTTCTTTTCACCTCCCTGTTCTTCTTGCTGGTGGTTTTGATTTTAATCAAGCAGTCCAAAAGTCTATTGGTAAACAATGTTGTGTTATGTTGCGTTTGTATAGCGGGTCTAATTAACAATTTGGGCTCTAGAAAAATGATAAAAATCATCGTGTTCCAATTCAATTAGAGGCTTATCTGATACCTATCATATTCTTCGTTCGTTATTCAGCTTGTTGTTGTGTGTATGTAGCAAAATCCCAGATGCTATAGTTGAAGCAGCTTTTGTTCAATCTTGCTCCTGTCCATTTTCTTCATTTTTATTATGACAACAACATTGTAGTTTATTTATGGCTGATGTGTACGCCAGAAATAGGCGGATCCGGAAATGGTTAATTAGATTAGAATGTAAAATTTTGTCATACCGTCACTATGCTTGTGCTGAAGTTCAATACATAGGGAATCAGCTGAGCTATTATTTGTCTTTCATTAGTTTATTTTTCTTCTTTCCATTGGATGAAGTGTAGATTCTTTTCCTGGTCTTTTGATGGTCTGCTAGAGTGTGTTTTGACAATGCTTTAGGCCATGTTTGGCTGCTCAGTTTTTTAAACCACGGTTTTAAATTCTTTGACGCGTTTGCCATCATGTAATGCAGTAGTTTCATAAACCAAAGTTCCAGTATCATGGTATTTTTGGAGTATTTGAAAAAGATCTTAACATCTCTTTTTTCTAAACCAAAACTAGAAAGCTTTGGTATTAGTAACTGAAGTATTCACAGCGCAGGCATTGGAATACTGATGTATTAAATTACTATAGTTTCAAAAAAATGTTGTATCTGTTTGGTTATGGCAAGTATCAATGTGAATTTTTTATTCTTGCAGTTGCTACACTGGTATTTTAAGTTATTTTTATTGCAGAAATAATATTCAATTTAGAGACACAGACATAGCAGAGGCGACCATGTTGTATCCAAGGTGGCATCCCCACATCATTCAAATTCCTTTTCTCTGTGATGCATAGATGAACTTAATTTGGCAGGTGTAGAGTGGTCGGCAGAGGATATTACTATTGTGGCATGGGTTCACTTCATATATACAAGTGCAGTGTTACCTTTAGAAATTTCATGGAAGTATTTGGTGGTGTTTTCTCGCTCCTGATTGTAGACAATCCTTACGAAGGATGGTGCATGGACCAGGCAGCCGTCACGTTCAACTCAACAAGATTATTTTTCGAAGTTTTAATCATTGCCTTGCGCAGGTGCGGTTCAATGATAACTCGTTTAAGGATTGACCACGTTTGAATGCACAGATGACGTGGATCTGTGGGGTCTTTAGCCATGTTTATGAGACTAGCAACGTGTGATTTTTTTTCTCCAGTTGCAACGCACGGACCCTTTTGTTAGTTACCCTTACATATGTTCTCCTCCTATATTTTGGTCACGCTCCGCCACTGCACATGCGGATGGTCTCCTACGCTCGTCTAGAGAAAGTGATCACTCCCGGCCGGCGAGCGACGCCGTTTTTCCGGGCCAAAAGACGGCCATGCGTATCGCGTATACACCACCACACGGCTCCGCTTCCGATCCACACGTCATCCTTCATCTGTTGCGACGCGGTTTCCATCCATTCGGTTCACCTGCGCGCCTCGACCTTCCAGTTTAAGCCAACGTTTGCGTACGAATTTGCAGCGAGGCCCGACGCGTCTACGCATTTGGCATTTCTTTTTTGGGGTGTAGAACTATTTCAAGTATTCCATTCCCAGCACGTACGCTATACTGGGTCTATATCTATACAATGCGTCATAATAAAGCAAGATGATATTCTTGATTTCGTCTCGCTTAGGTGATTTTTTATTTGAGATATAATATAAGCAAGGTGGTACTAATTCGGGGACGCTCTATGTACGTAGTAGGAGTTGTTTTTGCACGTCAAATCCAGTCCATTTACGCCCGTTCGTCACACACAGCCCACGTTGAGCCAGCCCACCTGATACTAGCCCGTTTATAAAAACCACGCTAAAAAATCACGGTCCAGGCTCTGTCCCGTTGAAGCCGGCAAGCCCATATATAAAAACAACGCTAAAAAAGCTTTCATCTGGAATTGAACTCCAGACCTCCAATGTAGCAATTCTAGATCACGTCCAACTGAACTAAGTTGCATTGCACTGAGAAGTATGGGTTAGTTCGTCTTTTAAATAGTCCCACATCGCTATTTAATAGCAAATCACTCTAATTTATATACGTATTCAAGTTTTCTGGGGCATCAGTAATACGGCTCAAGACTCAGTAAAGAATTCCCAACGACGTCACAAAAAGAAATAACGAGGGATGAGATATAAGAAAGACTACTCTTGGTACGGAAGAGACATGCATGAGATAATTAAACGAGTTTCATGAGACATGCATGCATAATTTAAAGGAGGAAATGATGGCCATTGGTGAGATCCTTAAAGAAGGAAATCAAATGACGTTGCATGATGCGCAAGAGACCCTATATATGGCCGGCTAAAGGGTCTAATGTATATTTGATGGGATAATTAAAGGAATTCCTGAGCATTGCATAATTACAAGAGGACAATGACGTGCGTTTGGGGGTGGGGGGGCTCTATTGGGTGGGAATTAATTGCACCATGATAAATAAAATACTACTGTCCCTGATCGATGAAAAACATGCCTAAATTTACTCTTAAAATAGTTGTTTTAGATTCTTGAATAAGCCGTCCAGATGGTACTGTCCCTGGTGGTCGTTTTTGTGAATGGGAAAACTGACATTTTCTTTGAAGCACATGGTGTTATGCTAGCACATACAATTCTCATTAAATTTAAGTATACATGAGTTTTCTCTCCCGTTGCAACGCACGGGCATATGTGCTAGTAATAATAAAGCACGGATTGACGTTGATGGGTTCACCATCGTGGTGTTTTTACAAAAAGATCCTTCTGTTTTCCAGTAATTGAACCCGCAGTCCAGTTAATAAGTAAAAAAACGTTTCGGAGCGAGTCGTGCGTCATCCGTGATGGGCCTCATGTGCTGATGGGTTTCTCCTTGCCTTCCTATAGGATCTGCCAAAAGATATATGGCGTGCGTGGAATTCGAACTCACATCCTTGACTTGCATCAGTACAGCTGTAGCCAACGGGCCAAGCCTATGCCTGTATTAGAAAATAGAGTTCACTCTGTAATGAAATAGTCTCACCTCGCTTCTTTACATCTAAATTTTCTAATTTATATACGTTGGATTTTTTTTATGTATCAACGAGCAGTGCCACAATAAGGAAGGAAAGACGGATTGAAACAATAAGGAAGGAAAGAGAGGGATTTCGGGTGTGACAGAAAAATAAAGAAGGAATGAATGAGGAAGGATATATAAGGAAAGAATAAAATCCATAAAAAATAGAAGAATTATCTAAGATACGATATTGTGATACTAATATTTGACGTATCAGAATTGTTTAACTCAAGTGCAAAATATTGCGATAACACATGCAAAAAAAACTATGTCTAATCACAATTCACAATAAAAACTTTCATTATTTGTTGGTCATATGCTATATTTTTCTAAGAACAAAACAAACCATCGCTCTTATTTTTCAGCTCGACCCACTAGCACCCATCACCAAAGTACAAGGAGTTCGAATCAGAGTCCCTAATGTGTACGACACCAACTCTGCACTTTTATCTGTTATACTAGTCAAAGATGCGATATCTTTGGACAACGCTCCTAATATTTATGTTGTTTCTCGTGTGGCAGTGTAGTGTCTGGTGATGGGTAATGGTGTGGGGCGGGGGGGGGGGGGGGGGGGGGGGGAGGTCTTGGGCCATTGGGTTAGTGAAGTGAGGTTTTTTGTCTTCCGTTACAACGCACGGGCATTTGTGCTAGTTCTATTTCATGCAAGTACAACTATGAGAACATGGGCCTTGCCCTTGTCTTGAACAACGCACTGTGCACGCGCGCAGAGTAGGTGGCCATGGCAGCTCACACGGAAAGTCCCGCATGCCCAGATGATCGGCCGTCTTGTGGTTGCGCTTCGTGACCCCCATGGTGTCGAGATCGACAGAGAATAGCCATGTTCCGTCTGCCGGAGCGAACACGATAGACTTAGGGCTGGTCACTACAACCTCCAATGGCGCGTCGAAGTACTCCTCCTTGTACCCTGCCAGGCCACGCGTTGCCTCCTTCAACTCGACGCTCTTGTGGATCTTCCACTCTTCGAAGGACGTGCGCGCCAATAGCACCAAGATCCGGAGGTTGCTGCCTTGCAGGCAAACAAATCGAATGTTCTCATGGGTACGATCCTCAGTGACTTGCAGCACCTTCTCTTGGAAGCTATCTGGCAACCAGCGGTAACGACCACCATAAGTTACCAGCCGTTGGCCATCATCGCCTTTGAAGCTCCAGAAGAGGCAGTCGGAGGAACAAGTGTGACCGAGGAAATGCAGCGAGCCAGCGCCGTCGAGAGGGATGTTGCCGCAGAGGCGACTACTCTGCTCGGCGTACCAGCTGTGCGGCCCGGGTATGCCTCTCCGGGCGTCGGTCTTGCTGTTCCGGGCGAAGAGGCACACCGTGGCGCAGCCAATGTCGTCGCACACCCCGTCGTATCCTTGGTAGACCACGCAAGCCACCTTGAAGGTCTCCATGCTGTCGACGACGTGGAGTTCACCGGACACGGGATTGGCCACGGTGGTCCTCGTGGTGCCGGTCAGGTACGCGCCGAGGCAGGGGTGGTGCTTCATCTCCTCCATGCGCGGGATGAGCCGGTAGCGCCGGGTGGCCGGCTCGCAGAGCAGGAGGTCCGGGAAGCACCGGCGCATCCACCGGCCGCTCTTCCTCGTCTTGGCGAGGAGCAGGAGGCTGCGGCTGCTGTCGACGACCTCCCACGCCCGTCTGCCGCCTGGGAGGAAGTCGAGCGAGAAGTGGCGGCCGTCGACGGCGGGCTGCTGCTGCTGCTGCGCGGTGGCGGGGACAAAGACGACCTCCCGGCCGCGCGGGGACGCGCGGTTGTAGTAGTTCCCTGCGAGGGGGTGTGGGTGCGGGCCCTGCGGGTAGCGGCCGGTGTCGACGGCCCATTCGAAGAAGCGTGGGGCGGCCATGATCCGGCGCCACCGCTTGCAGGTGGTGGCCGCGCGGACGAGGCAGAGAGGGGACTCCATGAGACACTCGAGGATCAGCTCCAGGAGCTTGTCCGGGACGTCGTGCAGCGTCGTCGCCGCCGGTGGTTTCGCGCGGGCGGCCATGGAGTTGATCGAGCCGATGGCCGGGTCGATCGGTGGTTTTCTCTCTGCGCAAAGAACCCTAACGGGGCACATATTTGCTTGTTTTTTATCGAATCCGTCTCGTGTACGTGTTCATATGGAGCTCGGCCTGGGTTGTTTCACGGGGACGTACGTGAACCCGTAAGCAAGCCGGCCTAAACAAGAGTTACTCTGCTTTCTGTCTAAAAAAAAAGAGTTACTTCGTTCTTAAAAAAACAGTTTTGCTAAAGCATATCTAGATGTGCCTTAAGGATTGCAAATCTAAGTCCTGTGTCATTGATTTTACGTGGAGATTCATCCAGATATTTTCTTTTGTCTTTTTTTCCTTCCCAATTTTGAATAAGTCACTTAGATGTGCAATAACTAGGACATATCTAGATATGTTCTATGCGGACCCCTTAAAAAAAGGACGCAGATAACGCTCACATCACGTTGTTTGGATAGATGGTTTGTAGAAAATCCGTTTTATATAAACTAGGAAAACGGCCTAACAACCTAAAACCACGTTTGGCTAGCCTAACTAATCTGTGGATATGGAAAACCGAATTTTCTATAACCCAGAATTTCGCGTTTGTGGAAAAACGACTATTAGTCATTTTTGTAAATACTCGATTTGCGTATCCTTGTTCCTTGTTGCCGATCCCGGCGGGCCCGTTCATGAGCGAAGAGAAGCTACCGAGGCTGGTGGCCATTGCCACGTCCTCACTACATATCGCCGGCCTGCTCGTACGTCCTCGTCTGGCCGCCGCGTCCTCCGTGTCGTCCGTCCTGGTCGTCGTCGCAGCCGCCGAGGTCAGTTCGTTGAGCGTCGCCGCCGCCGGCACGCGACAACAAAGCAGGAGGAGACATATATGGCTGCAGCTTGGCGTCGACCAAAGGGTTTGCACCAGTGGGCACAAGCTTTTCTCGTCCTTAACCCCAACGGCGAGGGTGCATAGCCACAGGCAGGGGCGCCATGGCCATGATCGCCGACGTGCATGCAGCGTGAACGACCAAAAGGAAGGTGGATCCGAGGAGGCTTTTTCCATGAATCCTCTTGTGTCTCTCGCGTACGTGTACGTTTCGTACATTTCGCAGCCGGTTGCAGATGCTTGCCCATGGTAGCAACTTTCTACGTATGCGTGTACGCGGCCGTCCGGCGAGATCAACTACCCAGCTCCATTACCTGCGTTTCATTGACGGAAAGTCGAGAATAAGAAGATCGCCGGAGAATAGGGAACTGGACAAACACACTTTTCGACCCAAACGTGGTCTTCTATAAACTGACTATTAACAAAACAGTTTTGCTACGTCTCAGTCGACTTAGACTTCGTTATGTCTCAGTCGATGTTATATTCCATTGATCTTGCATTAAGATTCGTACAAAAATTTCCTTTTAGTTTTTTCTTTTTCTTCTCATATACTATATCACTTGAGTGAGACTTGGTTAAGTCTCAGTCGACTGAGACCTAGACACACCCTTAACAAAAAAGTTAGTAAAACCGGTTTTCCTAAAAATCAGGTAAAAACTCGTTTTCTATAAACTCAATGCTAATATTTGTTATCCAAACAACCACTTAAGTGATCTGGCCACGCGTTTTGTGTGGTGTCTAAGAGAACCAGCCCACACGCCTATGTGTGGGCAAAACAAGTAATGCCCACACGCCTCTTTTTTTGCCTCGCGATCCCTCCCACACGTCTACGTGTGGGCGAAATAGATAACGCCCACACGCTCGTACGTCAGGCCTCCTACCTCATGGCCCCGCACGCCCCGCGTGACAGTCATCACGTGTCGCCGCAGTTGCCATGGTCCCGGACCCTCTTCCATGTTCGTTTAACTGCAGTTGCCATGTTGGACAACTACAGTTGCCATGGTTGCTCAACTGCAGTTGCCATCTCAGGTCAAAGTGCCAGATGCCATTTTTGAACAACTGGAGCTGTTGCCATGTGTGGTCTGGTCTACTACAGTTGCCATGATTTGAAAACTTTAGGAGTTGCCACCTACTAACACTAGGTAGTTGCCATGTAGCACTACAAAAAGACATGGTAAAATAACATGTTCGGGTAAAGAGAGAGTTGCCATCTGCTTACAAGCACGCTTGGGCAGTTGCCATGTACCCTGCAAAACACATGGCAACTGACAGCTTTGGGTGTGGGAGAGGAGACGGGTGTGTGGGCGCGGTGGTATCTTTAGGAGTTGCCATCTACTAAACACTAGGCAGTTGCCATGTAGCAAAAAGACATGGCAAAATAACATGTTCGGGTAAAGAGAGAGTTGACATCTGCTTAAAAGCATACTAGGGCAGTTGCCATGTACCCTGCAAAACACATGGCAACTGATAGCTTTGAGTGTGGGAGAGGAGACGGGCGTGTGGGTGAACTGATAAACGCCCACACACCAGCCCCTCTGGGTGCGTTAAAACTGGCATGTGGGTGAACTGCTAAACGTCCACACACCATCACCTCCGCGTGTGGAAACAGACGTGTGGGCGACCGAATGAATGCCCACACACCAACCCAATCCTATGTGGCAGGCAAAACATGCTAAGATTCATGCAAACAGAAACGGACGTTGATCCATGCGTGTGGGCGAGATGCAAACGCCCACACGTGCGGGCGTTAGTATTTTCGTAAAAAAGGGTGTGGCTAGGTCTCAGCCGACTGAGACTTAACCAAGTCTAAGTCGAGTGACATAACATGTAAGAAACAAAAAGGAAAACTACAAAGAAATTTTTGCATGGATCATCACGTAACATCCCGTGGATATAGCATCGACTGAGACTTGGTTAAATCTCAGTCGACTGAGATTTAACAATCTTGTTAAAAGAAAGATGAGTTCATGTGGCCGGTCAAAGGTAAGTCACCGCATGATCATGTTTTTTCCTATCATTTTTCTTTCAACAAAAAATAGCGATGACTATAAGCACTAAAGCTAGCCGAAGGCGTGCCACCGTCATCGTCCCTCCCTCACCAAAGTTGGATCAAGCTTGTTGTAGTAGACAGTCGGCAAATCGTCGTGCCAACGCCCCACAGGACCAGCGTACCAGAACAACAACGGTCGCCAATAAGAGAAGTATAGATCGAAAGGATCCAACTTGTAGACATAGAACAATCACGAACAAAGACTGGATCCAAGCAGATCCACCGAAGACCAGCACCGACCTAATCCCACGAGATCCGTAGACACACCTCCACACGCCCTCATGGGACGATAGACGTATCACAGGAACGAGGGCTAGATATGGAACACCGTATTCCATCTTCAGGGAGCCCTCATCGTCTCGTCTTCCTAAGGAAGACACAAACCCTAAATGAAGAACACCTAAAAACGGAGCAATATCCCACATGCTAGCTAGGGCTATGGTCCACCGCGTCTCCATGGACCTAGGGCCATCGAGACGAGGCAGACTGGTGTCGGCACCGACGGTAGGCACAGGTACCCTATGCTTTTTTTTTCTTTCTTAGAGAGAAGGTGGCGGGTGCGTTCGATCGTGTTCTCTTGACACGCGTTGAGTGACTCAAGCAAACATAAAAAGGAAAAGAAAAAGCGAAAAGAAAATACTCACACAAATCTTCACCTAAAATCAATGGCATATGACTTAGATGTGCAATACTTAGAGCACATCGAGATGTGCTTTAGCAAAACTGTATTTTTTAAGATGATGTGGTGCATATTTTGTGTAAATATTTTGCTGATGTGTATGGAATTTTTTAAGCTATCATGTTTATCTTGGATGGAAAAACTTTGATTATAATTTATTTGACCTAAATTTACATCTAAGAGTTAACGAACTGACGTCAGTTCATTTCCGTTTCCGTGTTAACGCCTTCAGGTACGTTGTCGTTCGACACTATCTGAGAGAACGATCGTTCCATGGGGAAGCTTCCTGAGGGAATCTTCCCCCTTTATGATGGGCCAAGTTAAATAAATGAATCATAAATTGAAATGAGGGATTGGCATTTGTATAAGTCTATCACATATTTGTTTGATGTGCTAGTGATACGTCTCCATCGTATCTACTTTTTCAAACACTTTTACCCTTGTTTTGGACTCCAACTTGCATGATTTGAATGGAACTAACCCGGACTGACGCTGTTTTCAGCAAAATTGCCATGATGTTATTTTTGTGCAGAAATAAAAGTTCTCGGAATGACCTGAAACTTCACGGAGAATATTTTTGGAATATAAAAAAATACTGGCGAAAGAATCAACACCAGGGGGCCCACACCCTGTCCATGAGGGTGGGGGCGCGCCCCCCTGCCTCGTGGGCCCCCTGAGGCTCCACCGACCTCAACTCAAACTCTATATATTCACGTTTGGGGAGAAAAAAATCAGAGAGAAGGATTCATCGCGTTTTACGATACGGAGCCGCCGCCAAGCCCTAATCTCTCTCGGGAGGGCTGATCTGGAGTCTGTTCGGGGCTCCGGAGAGGGGAATCCGTCGCCATCGTCATCATCAACCTTCCTCCATCACCAATTTCATGATGCTCACCGCCGTGCGTGAGTAATTCTATCGTAGGCTTGTTGGACGGTGATGAGTTGGATGAGATTTACCATGTAATCGAGTTAGTTTTGTTAGGGTTTGATCCCTAGTATCCACTATGTTCTGAGATTGATGTTGCTATGACTTTGCTATGCTTAATGCGTGTCACTAGGGCCCGAGTGGCATGATTTCAGATCTGAACCTATTATGTTTTCATCAATATATGTGAGTTCTTGATCCTATTTTGCAAGTCAATACTCACCTACTATGTGTTATGATCCGGTAACCCCGAAGTGACAATAATCGAGACCACTCCCGGTGATGACCGTAGTTTGAGGAGTTCATGTATTCACTAAGTGTTAATGCTTTGGTCCGGTACTCTATTAAAAGGAGGCCTTAATATCCCTTAATTTCCAATAGGACCCCGCTGCCACGGGAGGGTAGGACAAAAGATGTCATGCAAGTTCTTTTCCATAAGCACGTATGACTATATTGGGAATACATGCCTACATTACATTGATGAATTGGAGCTAGTTCTGTGTCACCCTATGTTATAACTATTGCATGAGGAATCGCATCCGATATAATTATCCATCACTGATCCATTGCCTACGAGCTTTTCACATATTGATCTTTGCTTAGTTACTTTTCCGTTACCACTGTTACGATTACTACAAAACTATTACTGTTACTTTTGCCTCCGTTATCGTTATTTCCATACTACTTTGCTGCAGATATTAAGTCTTCCAGGTGTGGTTGAATTGACAACTCAACTGCTAATACTTGAGAATATTCTTTGGCTCCCCTTGTGTTGAATTAATAAATTTGGGTTGAATACTCTACCCTCCAAAACTGTTGCGATCCCCTATACTTGTGGGTTATCAGCTAGATGTATTTTGGTACCCATTGTTAGAATTACTAGAAGAACGCCCGTGCGTTGCAACGGGGCCACATTAACTTTATTAAGAGTTCAATATTAATCATGTTAATATTACATTTAATATTCTCATACATATTAAGTGACATTGGCGACTTTTTTACCATCAAATCCTCACACACACACTCTCTCCATCCCTCTCCCTCACTCTCTCTCCCCCTCTCCCTCTCTCTCTCTCTCTAAAACACACACATATCCATCTTATTGGGTACGGGACCATAATCCATCTATTTCACACACACACACGCTAGTGCATAACAATATGGATTATGTGTATTATATTTGCCACCACAACTGAGGGAATTAATTTCATGTAAATCGGCCAGCCACCTCCATGACAAACAATACATCTAAATTCTCATCGTCATTTTTATGTAATATGCATTATATAATATATTTATACTATTTCTTGAATGTGTTCAAACTATTACTTGAACTTGCTACCTCCAAATGATATCTAAATTCTCTCTCTCTCTCTCTCTCTCTCTCTCTCTCTCTCTTTCTCAGACACACACACACTCTGATATTATAAGACCAATTTTTTTTACCAATTACCATAGTGTTACTTTTGTTGTCCACAAAATGCAGTGAGGTAATTCTGAGGAAATAAAATGCAGAGTTGACCAAAACAATTAACCACTATACTTGATGTAGAAGATGATGAAACTATAAGTCTGCTGACAGCAGCACCAAATGAAACTTCAAGAACACCACCCGCACAAGGATTAAAATATATAACCATACAAACTCAACTTCAACATGACTCTCCCTCCTTAATTGCCTTCTCTAATCTTCATCTTACCCGTGTGTTGCAGCTCGTTCCAGAAAGAAATAAAACATGAGCTGTTGTGGCTTGCAAGGAGCATCAACGTATGTATAGACAAATTTTCTTAATATTAGTTCATAGCAGAAACCTAGGAATATCAAAGCAATGGTTGAATTACCTTTGAGTTCTTAACATCCAATTAGAATGTGGTGCCTGTGTAGGCGAGGTGAAGCCCTGGAATATATGACAGCCTAGCCACTTTGACAGTGGGAAAAACTATAGACCGAGCCTCCTCTTTGCACACATCTTCCCATGGGAGTGGACTTATACGTCCCTCTCCCTCGCTCTGTGCTCTACTGATGCAAGCCACACAAGCTAGCTAGCAATGTTCGTTTTCTGATGCACGCTGAAGCTGGATGACCTCCCCCGATTATTGCCGCGTGAGATCCCAACGAACATAGGCATCGCAGCACCGCGTCCTTAGGGCTCAGACACATGCGTCATTTGGCCACCGCCTCCCCGCCTCCTTGGCACACCGATACGTGCGATGTCCCTTGCAGCATAATGGCCGAACGATCTCAAGCAAGCACGTCCTTCAACCACTGCCGCCGCCGCGCCAATTCGGCCCACCGCGCACGCGCCGTGTGAGCCCCATGCAACTCAACGAGCCACTCTGCGTTCATGCGTCGTCACCGCCGCGCGCCATTCCAGCAGAGATGGCCAAGATGAGAGAGATGACGCAGGCTTAGGAGGAGAGGATGAATGGGTACCTCACGTCTGGCCTCTGATGCACCATAAGCAGTCGTGTTGCTGCCCCGGTGCCGCTCGACTTGTCATGCCACCACAGGAGAATACACGAGATGGGGGAGGGAATAGGGTTTCTCCGGTTGGATCGTGGACCGGGAACCGGATCAGTCAATCGTGGGCGAAACAAAATCGGCGCTCAGGACGACGTGGTGTTGTGACATGATCCTAGCATCACGTCATAGGGGTCTGGACCAACACCATGTCACGTAGGTGATATGCCTAGTATGAATTTGGTTAATTGTTTCCTTTGTTTCCTTTGTTTGGAGATTGATTATCATCCGTGAGTTAAGCTGGGTACTAAAGAAGAATCTGATTGTGATACGTGAATTGAACCGACGAAGAAAACCGACGAAACTGGGAGGTGGAAACGTTACTGCGGGGGAATTGGGAGGTGGGAGGGAGGAAAAAAACCCAGGGGAGGTGGGACGAAAATTAACCGCGGAGACATTAGAAGTAGAGACTAACATGCATTGGCAAACATGATAGCACCCATTTGACATGTAATTGTATTGTGGATCTAACATCATCAAACAAGAGCAACCTTTATGAAAGTTTATTTTCAGACTTAGAAACACATAAAATTAAAATGGCAAAATATTTGTTGTATTTCACTAATTAAGAATCAGATATTTGTGAATCTTCGCGCGTCGGGTCGGGCGGCGGAGGAGGAGGAGCGCGCGTGTACCACTCCTCTTCCCAAGCTCTCAATGTCAAGTGGTAGAGCAGCCCTTATAAAGGGGTCTCAACTCTCCTCAACTAGCAAGGTGGGACTAAACTTCCCATCACCTGCCATCTCATACATGGGCCTTAAAATTAACCAGGGATTATTGTCTTATATGAAGCTAAGCCCATCCATAATCCAACAGTGGTTGCATTTCAAAATGTGCAAGTTCAACAAATACAAGCATGCGAGCATGGGCCTTGCCCTTGCCTTACACAACTCCCCACGCAAGCGCGCAAAGTAGGTGGCCATGGCAGCTCGCACGGAAAGTCCAGCATGCCCAAATGATCGACTGTCTTATGGTTGCATTTCGCCACCTCCATCGTGTCGAGGTCGACTGAGAATAGCCATGTTCCATTTTCCAGAGCGAGAACGATGAACTTCGGGCTTGTCGTAACAACCCTCAAAGAGCCGTCAAAGTACTCCTCTTTAAACCCTGCCAGGCCACGCGTCGCCTCCATCAACTCAAGGCTCTTGTGGAGCTCCCATCCAATACCCAAGTATGCGACCGTGGGTATTACAAAGATCTGAAGAGTGCTCCCCTGCAAGCAAATAAATCGAACGTTCTCGTAGGCACTGTCGTCGGTGACTCGCAGGACCGTCCCGTTGAAGTTCTCTGGCAACCATGGGCCGCCGTAAGACACCAGGCGTCGTTCGTTGTCGCCTTTGATGCTCCAGAACAAGGAGCCTTCAGCGTGACCGAGGAAATGCAGCGAGTCCGCACCATGGAGGTGGACGTTGTAGCCAAGGCAGCGGCTCCGCTCGGCGTACCAGCTGTGCGCCTCGGGTCTCCCTTTCCTGACCTCCGTCTTCCTGGCGAAGATGCATGCCCTGGCGCTGCCAACGTCGTCGCACACCCCGTCGTGCCCTTGGTAGAGCACGCAGACCACTTTGAATGTTTGCATGGTGTCGAGAAGGCGCCTGCCACCCGAGGGCTTGAACTCGGTGCACCTCTCGGTGCCGACGAGGTACGAGCCGAGGCAGCGGTGGTGTTTCATCTCCTCCATGCGCGGGATCAGCTGGTAGCGCCGCGTCGCCGGCTCGCAGACGAGGAGGCTTGGGAAGCAGCGGCGCGCCCACCCGCCCTTCCTCTTCTTGGCGAGGAGGACGAGGCTGCGGCTGCTGTCCACGACCTCCCATTTCCTGCATCCGCCGGGGAGGAAGTCGAGGGAGAAGTGGCTGTTCTTGATACCGCACCGCGCCGCCGGCGGGGTGGGGAAGAACACGAACTCACGGCCGCCGAGGGAGGACGAACGACTGCGGTAGTTTCCTGCGACCGGGCGCGGGTGTGGGGCCTGTCTGTAGCCGACCCTGTCGACCTCGCTGAGGAAGAAGCGTTGGCGGCCCATGATCCGGCGCCACCGCTTGCAGGTGGCCGCCGCGCGGGCGAGGCAGAGAGGCGACGCCATGAGACGCGCGAGGATCGGCTCCAGGAGCCTGTCAGGGACGTCCTGCAGCGTCGTCGGTACTCGTGGCTTCGCGTCGGCGGCCATGGTCCATGGAGATGGCCGGCCGGATCAGCTGTCTCCCTCTGCGCCGCAGATCGGGGTAGAGAGATTTATTTCTCACCGTAACAAATCGAATCCGCTGTTAGAGGCTGATCGCACGGTGCTTTTTTTTTGGTGAATCAAACCGTGCTGTGGTGTACACAGGCCATCGGGCCGAGGTGATCACGTGCCATTCGTCGTCGTGGGCCGCGCGCGAGCCCGCCTAAACAAGAAGGTGAAAAAAAAGAACAATCAGTGTGTATGCACGACTAATTTCTTGCGTGTGACGAAAAAATCAAAACAAAAATTCTAAAAAAAATCTGTGCAGTAGAAAATTTGATGTGTGAGGCCCGCTCCAATTTTTAAATCATTTAGACTTCTGAGGAGCTGTCAGCAAAAAAGACAAATTAGGGGTCCATAAAAATGTTTACTGTTCATGTACTGTTTTAGTCTGATTTGTCTTTTTTTTAGAGCTGCTCAGATGTCCAAATGACTTAAAATTTGGAGCGGGCCTCACGCATCAAATTGTCTATCGCATAATTTTTGTGTGGATTTTTTTGAGTTTGTTTTGAATTTTTTACGAATTCTTTTCTAACCGGGTGCAGATGAGCCTGGGCACTGAAACGCCCTGCTCAAGACACTGAAACGCCCTGCTCAAGAATAATTTGCTATAATGCTTAAAAAAGAATAATTTGCCATGAAAAAGACTAATTTATTGCGGGGAAGAATGCTTTTCTTCGGCTTGTGAAGTAGTAGTACGTTCCATGAGACATTCATTTTATGAGGGAAGTTCTGTTTTCATGTGTTGCAAGCATTTGGCTTTTGCTTCAGCAGGTATACGCGTTAAGCAGCACTCTTCCTTTGCGTTTTTCGGTCAAATTACTCACCCACTTTACCTTGTTTTCAGGGTCAACATTATTATGTTATGCGTCTTGTCTGCAAAGCAATACTCATAAGTATCATATTACCTACTAGTCCCTCTGTTTTAAAATAAGTGTCATGCTTTTAGTTTAAATTTGAATCAAAACCTACACTTATTTTAAATTGGAGGGAGTCCTAATTACATGTTGACGAGGGAACTCTCAGTGGTTGGTTTCTCTTTTACTCCCTCTGGTCAGCTCCCTTTTTTGGATCTGAAGAACTCGTCTGCTATGTGCTTACAATCTATTTATCTTCAATTATGCATTACAATGAACACCAGAAATAATGAAAATTACATCCAGATCCGTAGACCACCTAGCGAGTTAGGGTTGGTGAGTATACGACATGCCTGTTTTGCCTACAGTGCCTGGTTGAAGACCTCGAAGTCACGGAACCCCATGCCCCCGGCACTTGCTTTGGCACATTTTATCCCAACCGATCCAATGGACCTTGCGTTTACCATGATCCCCCCCCCCATCAAAATTTTCAAGAGATAGTTGTCAGATTCCAGCATGTTTTTTGGCAAACTGGAAGCAACTCATAGAGAACGTGGGAGTTGCTTGAAGTACATATTTCACCAGTACCTCTCTGCCCACTCTAGATAGCCCTTGTCCTTTCCAACCGCGTGTTTTTGCAACCGACCGTTCAGTCACATATTTAAAGCACCCATCTTTTGAGCATCCAACCAGTGTTGGGAGCCCGAGATATCGCTCATTAAGAGCTTCCTACTCTATACCTGCTAACTGTTTTAGAGAGGATTTCCTTGCCTCATCGCAACCCTTCCCAAAGAAACATAGGATTTCTGGTAGTTCACCTTTTGACCAGAAGCACATTCATACATGTTAAGAATATTGTGGAGCTCAAGAAGGCTATCCTCACTAGCCTCTAGAGAAACAATGCTATCGTCGGAAAATAGGAGGTGAGTGATGTGAGGGTCGTCCCTCCCAAGCTCGACTCCCTTGATCCGCTGCTCCTCTCGAGCCTTTCTCAGGTGTGCAGAGAAATCCTCCACAAAAAACAAGAAGAGGTAGGGACAGACTGGGTCTCCCTGCCTCAAGCCCTCAACCCTGGGGAAGGAGTGAATAATGAAGAAGTGTCACCATTGAGGCGTACAAAAAACTTAACCGAGCAAACTCACCACATAATAACCCTTGACCCACTCCTCCGAAAAACCCATCCGTGTCCTCATCTTCTCCAAATAAATCCACTCTATTTGGCAGTATGCCTTCGTCATATCTAACTTTACCCCACAGAGAGCCTTCTTCGTCTTCAGTGATGAGGCGACCTGGGACGAAAGCGCCTTGCTCTTCCGAGATCAACATCGGGAGAATAACCTTTAGCCTGTTAGCTAAAACCTTCACGACAATTTTGTACAACACATTGCATGAACTAACAGGCCTAGACTGTGATAGCAAGTCGGGTGACTTAACCTTAGGAATCAGTACAAGTACCGTGTTATTAAAATCCGTTGGGAATTTGTTACCATTTAAAAAAGCTTTAACTCCATAGCACAGGAACACTAGTTCATGCTAGTTGTTTATTGGAGCTTTCACATCGTTTTTTAAGACTGTCTTTTCCGGATTGAGCTTCTAATCAACCAACCGTATTGCGATTGCCACGCTGCACCAATAGAATGTCCACCCGTATCCAGATTTTCTCTAATTTTATTGGAATGTTTGCTTAATTATATTTTTCTGAATAAATGTGTGGAATTGTAGCCTTTTTCTAAAGGAGGCTAAAGATTTGCCTCATCTATTAATTGAGAAGAGAAAAGAGTTTGTATGACAAGTGACTTGGATACAACCATGAGATTACTCTCCAACATTGAAGCTACTAATTTCTTTGCACCAGCGTGACCCAAAAGCTCCATCTCTCCGATGACCATGTTCAGCATGATTGCAAGGGGAGCACGTTTGTGACAGAAGAACGGCAAGAGAATTGTCCATCTTCAGCTGGTCAGGGCATCCACTAATATGGAGTCACTAGCAGTCCTTTCATGTTCACTTCACATAATTTAGAGTCAACGGAAAAATAATTTATGCAATAGGGTGCCTCTTAACCTGATTCTACATGAAGAGTTAACACTAATCATAGTTGAAAAAACATAATTGACACCACCGGTTTAGGGTTTTACATGTTGGACCATCTGTTGAGCTGCTTAATTTGTGACAAAAAAGAATATTTAAGTTATTTAAAGAAAATAACCTCTAATCAAATATATAAACTTAGTATCAGTTGTGTTTATTATTAAATCGTTGTTTGTAGGTAGCCCAGTTAGCATTTGGCTTTGGGCGCGCGGTGGCACTAGATCAAAGGTTCAATTCCCATCAGTGGTTACTCGTCACTACCCCCCCCCCCCCCCCCCCACCCCAAAATTTGAGCATTTAGAGTTGCCAACAAACACATTTATTCTCAACCTTGTTCTTAACATCTTTATGAAGCTTTATTTCTAATTCTAATCACTTACGGGGATAGCAAAACATCCTATAAGTCACGGTCTATAGTAGGCATCACCAAACAAGAACAACACACATTTATGAAAAACATTGTCAGACTCGAAAAAGCATAAAATAAATTTTAGAGCCCTAGACAATAAACATCAGAACAAAACATATTTATCATCACCATATTCCAACAGATTGGAACGTCCTTCCACTACTTATTGAACCCCAGTTTGCATAGCTTTATCTACAATGATAGTCAGAGCACTGTAAAAAACCTTTCAATTGAAACATTTTTTATACAATATACAAACAATAATTTAATTTTACATATATCTTTTCAAAAGCAACTTCAAAAGGAAGAGCACTTTGTTTTTTATGATGAAAGGTGTTAAAGTCTAGAGGTAGTTTTGAATAGGAAATATCGTCTCAACAACTCCATGATATCTGAAAATAAAACAATAAGAAGGCGTACACCATCAACAAATACAAATATGCGAACATGGCCCTTGTTCTTGCCTTACACAACCCTCTATGCAAGTAACGCAAGCACGTATAGTAGGTGGCCAGGGCAGCTCGCACGGATAATCCCGCAGGCCCAAATGATCGGTTGTCTTGTGGTTGCGTTTCGCCACCTCCATGGTATCAAGGTCGACAGAGAACAGCCATGTTCCATCTGCCGGAGCGAGAACGACGGACTTCGGGCTGGTTACAACAACCTTCAAAGAGTCCTCAAAATACTCCTCTTTATACCCTTCCAGCCCACGCGTTGCCTCCATCAACTCGAGGCTCTTGTGGAGCTCCCACCCACTGTGTACATACATGGCATTGGATATCACAAAGATGTGGAGGATGCTCCCCTGCAAGCAAAAAAATCGAATTTTCCAGCGAGATAAACACACCGTTCGTCACTGAACTCTCGCAAGATGAGCACATTGGTCACACAAGTCTCAAAATGTGGAGAATTGGTCAGTTTGGTTTGCTTTATGAGCGAATGTGTCACTTCCCTGTTGCGAGCCGTTACGGGGCCGACGTGGCTTGCTGACTCAGCGTATGGCCCACTGTCAGGATAATTGTGAAGGTTTTTTTTTTGCAAATTGTGCATCCCCTCCCTGGTCAAAATCCCCAATTCAGCCCAATTCGGGGAAAACCCTAGCTCTCTCTCAATCTCACCTTCTCCTCTCTCTAGATCTGCCACAGCCGTCGCCGTTGTCGTCACCTCGCTCGAGATGGACCAGTATGAGGGAGAGAGCTGGCGGCCGCAGAACAGGGAGGGTAGTATCTTCTTCCCGGCGGAGGGCTGGAGGCGCGGGGAGCCGGAGTTGCGGCCTGAGGTCGGTCACTGTGTGCTGAGGCGCACGGCTGGGATGTACCGGCTGGAGGAGAAGCTACGCGGTCGTGCCCTGGTGGGTACAGTGGAAGGGAACCGGCCTCCTGTGTCGCCGGCACAGGTGGTTGCTGCTTTGGAGGCGCAATGCGGCGTCCGCCGCGACGACGTCATGGTTGAGGTATGTTCGCCTCCGGCGGATTTTCTTGTACGGTTTCGGTCTGGCGACGACTGCACTCGCGTGCTCATCTACCACTCCCGCAAGCTTACCGTCGGCGGCGAGACAATCCAGTTTTGCCGGTGGCATCGTGGGATGGGTGGCGAGGAGTCGTCTATGAAGTTTTTGACAAGGTTGAGCTTTGATGGGCTCCCGCAAGAGGCTTGGGAGGCCGAGTTCGTTACCAACCTTGTTAGCAGTCTCGGCGGCGATCTCGTTAAGATGTTGAAGCCCACTGATCGGTGCTTCGTCGTTGTTGAAGCATGGATGAAGAACCCAAACAAATTGCCTAAATTATATGAAGTGGAGCTGCGAGAGCCTGAATTACGACAAGATTACCCAACCTCTGACTCTGACGTGCCAATTTCACCGCCTAGTAGTCGTCTGAAAGATGAGAAGCCAACAGTTGTTCATTTTCTGAAGATCCATGTTCTGAAGGTTATAGATCACAGCCCTATCTTAACAGAGTTGCCGCCTGCTTATGACTATGACGAAGAATCGAACAGCGCTCGGTGTCACACTTTCACCTGTTATCCTGGTACAATAGATGGTGCAGAGAGGGCATACATTGGTGGTGGACATGGTTTTGCAGGGCCAGGGTCCGATGGCCGTGCAGGTGCTCTGTTCAGGATGTAGATGAGACAGAGATGTTGCATCTCTTTTATTCATCAATGTATCATGTATGTTTGTTGTGTGCCAATGTGAGCATATGTCTGTAAGACTATTGTATCCAGACCTGCTGCATGCAGTATGTTGGGTTGTGAACCTAATTTATGTAAGAGATCTATTTATGATGTGTGACTGATGTGAGGATGTTGCATGAAATTCAATTGTTGTTGCACTACCAGTATATGCAATTGATTTGACAAGAGATATCTCATTTAACAAAAGTGCAGCAACCAAAGAGAAATTATCTTGCAGAGAGTAACTACACAGAACAGTACTAAAAGAACAAGTTCATTTTGGAACTACACAGAGCAGTACTAAAATTTCTCAATACTAAAGGAACAAATTCATCCAAAAGGATTAGTTGTGCCAAAAGTAACTACACATGACAGTACTAAAAGAACAAGTTCATTTTGGAACTGCATCAAGTTCATTTTGAAACTACTACATTACTGAATTACAGCATGAGCTCAGTCTTGTGGTGCTGATTGTGTATTGTTGATCTCCTCTTCATCCATGCTTATGCCAGTCGTGTTTACATATGTTGGTCCTGTTCTACCTCTTCTTCCTCCCCTTCCTCCCCTTCCTCCCCTTCTTCCTGCTCTTCTGCCTCTTGTAGGTGCACCTCCTCCTCTAACTGGCTTCACCACAGGACCATAAGCTTGCATGAAAGCATTCAAAGAATAGCTACTACATACCATCTGTTCAGGTTTAATCCTCTCATGCCTACAACAAGCTATTGCATGGTTGCATGGAATGCTAGTTAGCTGCCATCTTCTACAAGTGCAAGCTCTCATGTTTAGCTCTACAATGTAAGTAACACCATTGCTCAGAACTTGAAAGTTGACTTTCCATATTCAGTAGCAAAGCAGTTTGCTGCATAATCTGCATTTTTCTGAACTTTTTGTCTAATCTTTGGGCAAATCTGACCAGTCCACTTCTGTAGAGCATCCTTTTGCATTTTGTTATATCTTGTCCCTATCTTGCAAGCAATGTTCTCCAACATAGACAGGACAGGTAGCTCTCTAGCTTCTAATATCCACCTAATTAGTAGGCAGGTCCATAAACAGAAGTAAGGACTAGACATTTAATAAGCAATAGTAAAGAGAAGAAGGTAAGATAATTACTTATTGAAAACTTCACAAGAATTGTTTGTAAGTATGTCACATTTGACAAAATCACTGAAGAAAGCTTTGCAATACTCAGATGGCTTCTTTTCATCTAACCAAGCATGTGCTTCAGGACAATCTTCCTTGAACCTGTCCATGTTTTGCTGCCATCTTGTAGTGTTGCTTGACCTTGCACATGCCCACAAGTGATTCTTTACTGTTTCTCCCTTGTGAAGCTGGTTCAGGTTTTGGTAGAGATGTCTGACACAAAATCTATGTTCAGAGTCAGGGAACAATTCTCTGACTGCTCTAACCAAACCCTACATCACAACAAACAACAGCTATGTTATGCTAAGACAGAAGATACAGTGTTGTAATCACATACATATAAGGAATTTTTTAATTTTCACCACACCTTCTGCTTATCACTCATTATAGAGATAGTTGATGTGTTAATGATGTTTAGGTAATTTTTCAAATTAGTAAGAAACCACTTCCAGCTGGCATGGCACTCCACCTCTACGACAACCATTGCAATTGGGTAGATGCAGTCATTGGGATCTACTCCAATTGCTGTCAATATCTGTCCACCATATTTGGTCCTTATGTGTGTTCCATCAAGACAAATAATGGGCCTACAACCAAGTAGCCATCCTCTTTTACAAGCATCCAAACATAAGTACAAAGTGCTCAATGTTCACCCATCCTTTTCAAGAAGAAAGTAGTGCCTGGGTTTGCTCTCCTTAGCTCATGTCCATAGTCCCAAAGCTGTCCATATTGGGCCTCTTCATCTCCTCTGATCTTTTTCAGACATGACAACCTAGCTCTTGCTAACTTAAATCTGTTTGGCTTCATGTTGTACTGTTTCTGAACTTTGTTCTGAAAAGCTGTCAAACTCATCTTTGGGTCATCTCTGAAATCTTCAACAAATTTTCCAGCTAGCAATGGAGCTGTCAACTCTTTCACTTCCCACACCCTCTCACAAGTATGCTCTCCAACATATGTCTTTATCAGCATGCACTCAACTCTGGTATCTTTAACAGCAATCATTCTCCAAGGGCAGCCTTCAACACATTTTGCTTCAATTCTGGTAGCATTGTTCCTTGTCTTCTTTATTTTTACTCTGTTCTTCACTATGTACATGGACACAACATTTATTAATTCTGCAGGGTTTGAAAAGACCATGCCAAGTTTAAATATTGGGTCTTCCATGTCTGTCAATTTGTTGAAAGCTGGGAAATCAAATTTTGTCCTGTCTTCACTCTCCGGGAGCTCTAATTTCTCTGTATCAACAACATCTGGATCATCACCATTTGCATCTTCTTTCACAACTTTCCTAGTTGCAGCTATTATGTCATCTGGGACAAAAGTGTCAACATTTTCATCAAACAAGGTGTCATCTCCAGCTTCAAAATCATAGTCAGAATCAGCAAAATCTGGATCAATACTTGAGTCTGATGCATAGCCACACTCTTCTTTTTCACTCTCATCAACATAATCTTCTTCTTGCATAGCAGCAAAATCTTCTTCTTCCATAGCAGCAAAATCTTCTTTTTTCACACCAGCTAATTCTTCTTCTCTAACAGCAGCAAATTCTTCTTCTTGCTGTACAACCTGAGGAAACATATTCTCCTTCCCTTTCTTTTCCATGTAAAATTCTTCTTTCACAAAATTAGTACTCAAGTTCCTCTTAGTAGGTATGGATCTGTTGTTGTTGCACAAATCTTGATATCCACCTGACATCATATTGAACATTTGCTCACTGAATGTAGGCATCAAATTGCTAGCTGGTATGTCCTCTGACTGAATTTCTTTCTTGCAAGGACTTATCACTCTAGGTAGCTCAACCGGTTGCAGAAGAACATCATCCCAAAGTTGTTTGTCCAGAACATTATCATGATCAACATAAACATGCAAATTGTGGCCACCTCTTGCACAAGCTGAATCTGCCATAGATAATGCATGCATTTCTAAGTTCATCTCCCAAACCATCTACTACTGTTTTGCCTGGATCCAACCAGTACACTGGAAATCCCATGGATGGCAAAGCATATCCTAGTTCCTTGATCATCCAATCCACCATAGCACAGCAGAATGTACCCTTGTCACAGCCATCATAAACATCTACTGATTCCTGCATGTAAACACGGTTCGATCCAACACCACAGAACCATCCATTGTGATGTATTACTAAGCTAAATAAGTCATTGCAATCCCCTGCATTGCAAAAAAAGTACAAATTCATCTCTTTATTGACAAAAAATCCCCAATTTTGAACCTAAAATCATCCATTTATCTAACAAAATATCCCCAATTTTGAAACCCTAGCTAACACATCCGAGAGGCACAAACGAAGGGGAAGAGAATTAGTGAGAAGAACTTACCATACTCGGGTGCATCATCCCAGGGAAATCGCCGTCGAGGAAGAAGCTCAGCACCAGCGCGACCACCGGCATCAGCCACACCGAGAACAGCTTCACCACAAACACCGTCGCCGCCAGTACCCGCAGATTCGTCGCCGTCATCAGCCGGCGCGGCTAGTGTAGGGGGGGCGGCTACCTCGCCATCCTCTCCGCCGCCGCAACCTACGGAGACAGCCAACGGGGTTGACATTGCCGCCGACGGGCACCCAGCCGCCTACAAGGTCGCCCAGTCGGGGTTTGGGGGTGGAGTGCGCTGGCGGGGGTCAGTACTGAATATGTTTTTCTTTCTAGGGGTTTTCTTGCAAATGTACACCGCTGACTCACAATGCCACGTGGGCTGCGCCAACGACTCAAAAAAAGAGAGTGACCCGTTTGCTCATATAGCAAACCAAACTGACCTGTTTTTCATGTTTTGAGACTTGTGTGACCAATGTGCTCATCTCGCAAGAGTTCAGTGACGAATGGTGCGTTTTCTCTTTTCCAGCGGGTGCTATCGTCTGTGACCTGCAGGACCGTCCCTTGGAAATTGTGTGGCAACCAGCGGCCGCCCAGAGCCAGCATGCGTTCGTCATGGCCTTTGATGCTCCAGTACAAAGAGCCTCCGGCGTGACCGAGGAAATGCAACGAGTCCGCGGCATGGAGGCACACGTTGTTGCCAAGGTCGTGGCTCTGCTCGGCGTACCAGCTGTGCGTCTCGGGTCTCCCTCTCCGCGGCTGGGTCTTGCTGTCGTTCCGGGCGAAGAAGCACGCCCTCGCGGCGCCAATGTCGTCGCGCACCCCGTCGTATCCTTGATAGACCACGCAGACGACCTTGAATGTTTCCATGCTGTCGGCGACACGCATGCCGCCCCCGGGCTTGAACTCAAAGTTCCTCTCGGTGCCCACGAGGTGCGAGCCGAGGCAGCGGTGACGCTTCATCTCCTCCATGCGCGGGATCAGCTGGTAGCGGCGCGTGGCCGGCTCGCAAACCACGAGGTCGGGGAAGGAGCGGCGCATCCACCCGCTCTTCTTCTTCTTGGCGAGGAGGACGAGGCTGCGGCTGCTGTCCACGACCTCCCATTTTCTGCTGCCGCCGGGCAGGAAGTCGAGTGAGAAGTGGCGGCTCTCGACGCGGTGCTGCGCCGCCGGCGCCGTGGGGACGAAGACGATCTCCCGGCCGCCCAGGGGGCACACACGGTTGTAGTAGTTTCCTGCGACGGGGCGCCGGTTTGGGGCCGGTGGGTGGGCTCTCTGGAGCTCGCTGGCGAAGAGCCATGAGCGGCCCATGATCCGGCGCCACCGCTTGCAGGTGGCCGCCGCGCGGACGAGGCAGAGAGGCGACGACATGAGACGCGCCAGGATCGGCTCCATGAGCCTGTCGGGGACGTCCTGAAGCGTCGTTGCCGGCGGTGGCTTCGCGCCGGCGGCCATGGAGATGGCCGTCCTGATCAGCAGTCTCCCTCTGCGCCGCAGATCGGGGTCGAGAGATTTATTCCTCAGCGTAACAAATGGAATCCGTTGTCAAAGTTTGGGTACTGGTCTACACAGTCCTCGGGACCAGTTGTTCATGGGCCATGAGGCCGTGACACTTTGCCATTCATTATGGGCCGCGCACGAGCCCGCCTCCCTCAAAAAAAGGGGAAAGTGACAAAATAAAAGTAGGACGATCAGTGTGTGTGCGTGCGTGTGCACGACTAGTTCCTGGCGGGGGATTCTAAAAAAAAAAGTTCCTGGCGGGTGATTCTA
Source organism: Triticum aestivum (assembly GCF_018294505.1). Taxonomy (NCBI): domain Eukaryota; kingdom Viridiplantae; phylum Streptophyta; class Magnoliopsida; order Poales; family Poaceae; genus Triticum; species Triticum aestivum. The sequence continues at coordinate 461,368,426 of NC_057796.1, forward strand.
AAAAAAAAAAAAGAGTTTCTGGCGGGGAAGAATGCTTTTCTTTGGCTCTGAAAGTAGTACGTTCCAAGTGAAACAATCGTTTTATGAGGAAAGTTTTGTTTTCATGTGTTGCAAGTATTTGGCTTTTGCTTCAACAAGTTAACGTGTTAAACGACACTTTTCCTTTGCGTTCGTCAATCAACTTACTCACCATCTTTACCCTGATTTGAGGGGCAACATAATTATGTGTCTTGTCTGCAAAGCAATACTCCTATCAGATTAACTTAACCAATTGCCTGTCACCGAGGGAATTCGACAGTGATTGCTTTCTCTTTTACTCCCCCTGGTCAGCTCTATTTTTTGTATCTGAAGAAAACGGAAACATCAGCCGGCGGTAGATTCGATTCACAATCTGCTATGTGCTTTTCTTTCTATAATACCCCGTAGCAAGGGTGATGCCAACTAAACATAGGAGTTCTAGTTCCTGCTGGCTGTTTATTGTCCTTTTCACATTGTTTTTCAAGAATGTCCTTTTTGTATTTAGCTTGTGACCGAGGATCGGTATTGTCATCGGCAAGTTGTACTAAAATGGAATATGTATCTAGGTTCTGTTTGTTTGTACTAAAATGTTTGGTTAAATATATATATTCTGAACAAAATGTGTAGAGTCATAGTCCTTTTTTTACTGCATGAAAATTGTTCATCTCGACCGATGGGTAGTCAAAAACAGTTCTTTTATGTTCACTCCACGTAATTTAGAGTCGACAGTAAAATAGTTTATGCAATAGGGTGGGTCTTAAACTGATTCTACACGAAGAACTATTAAAACAGTTTAGATGATGTGAAATGCAATTAAAAAAAGAGCGAATTGAGTATCAGATATAACACCGTATCAGATTAAATGATGTGGTGCCTAGAGCCGGGGCTCCGCCTCCTCCTTTAAGAAAAAAAAATTAGGGTTCGTGCCTTTCGCCGACACCGGCGTAGGTCCGCCTCGTCTCCGGTGGCCCTAGGGCCATGGAGGCGCGGTGGATCCTGGCAAGGGCCGGCGGGAGGGCTCCGTTTTTAGTCATTTTTTCAATCTTGTTAGGGTTTGTGTCCTACTCAGGAAGGCGAGACGGCGGCGGCTCCCTGAAGATGGAATAAAGGTCTCCCGCCTAGCCCTCGTTCCGGCGGTGCGTCTAGCATCGTTGGCGGGCGTGTGGAGGTGTGTCTCCGGTAGATCTATCTTTGGTGGATTTGCTCGGATCTCGTCGTTGTTTGTCTACGTTCGTGTGTCTTCGGTTTGGATCCTTCCGATCTACGTTATTTTTCATCGGCGGCGGTTGCTGTTCTGGAGTGCTGGTCCAATGGGGCCTTAGCACGACGACTTCCCGACTGTCTACTACAACAAGTTGTGCCTGGCTCCGGCGATGAAGGGGCGATGACGGCGGCGCGCCTTCGGCTCGCTTCGGTGCTTGTGGTCGTCGCTAGGTGGTCTATGGATCTGGATGTAATTTTTATTTCTGGTGTTCGTTATACTACCATGATTGAAGATGAATAGATTGGAAGTTTTTCTGCAAAACAAAAATGATGTGGTGCCATGTGTCATGCATGACAATAAATAAGGTCATCAATGATACCAACCTAGCATTTAGTGATGCTCTAATCACCAGATAACTTGACGATGGGGGTAATGTGGTTTTGCCATGGCGAGCGGAACTTTCATACTACCCACTACAATCAACCTACTATACACCATGTATATAGTATCATACATCAATATCATACGCATGATACTAGGTAATATACGATACTTCCGAATGCGGGTGGTCTTAAACCGATTCTAAACGAAGAGCTAACATTAAATAGGTCAATGTACAAAGGCAACAAGGTTGACTCCTTAATGAGAGTGTGACTCTTAATGAAGAGTTTGTTTGATTCTCTGTGCACATCGAGAATTATCCTATGAGGCAGAAATAAAAATCATCTCGGTGTGCTTCTAGATGACCACAAACAAAATTAATACAAATACTTAATATCGCCATCTTCAAATCAAGATCTCAAACATTTCTTTGGATCGCCATGGCAGTTCCTTGTACGGTCTCGAATCTTCTTCTTCTTTATACAAATGACTCGCAAATCTGGTGCATCTTCTTGAAAACAAAAGGTTGAAACATGGAGATTCTGAAAAAAGATTGTTAACCTTGTCTAGTGATATGACCTAGTATCTTGTGTACAAAACATTCTAGAACGTGTACGGCCAAAATTTCCTATCTTTGACTTTTAATACGTAGAAGTATATGTTTCAATTGATCTGGTAAAAGTAATACTACTAATATAATTATATTCTTAAGGAAAAATATGTAAGATAATGCCCTTGTATTTCTTTTGGAAAGAAACAATAGGACAATGATATTGGCCCAAGATTCAAATTTTGAATTATTTTCCCCTTTCCCAGGAGATGTTCGCCATTTCGAATTTTAACATGTTTTTGTAGGGACCAGGGATGAACAAACAAATGGCAAAGCTGAGCTGATCCAAATGTATACGTTTTGAATTCTTTCACAAAGTTAGACTGTACAATCAATTCCTTGGTTTTCACCACATATATCTTTTCCAACTTCTGTTGAACTTGATATCAAAAAATTCGAGAACAAAGAAGAAGAAGAATGAGCTGCTAGTAGTATATTTCAGCGTCTGCACAGGAGGTGATTCTCCTCGTGGATGGTCTCGAGGTTGGGCCGCCTGGAGCGCGCGCTGCTGAGGCGGTGCTTGAGCACGTCGATCTCCGCGGCCACCGCGTCGTCCACCATCTCGTCCAGCCGCGCCCTCGGAGACGGCGCCTCCTCCGCGGCCGGCACGAAGGTGATGGCCGGCTCGGGCTGAGCCGCGGCCCCCACGGAGGAGACCTTGGCGGAGCGGCGGGCCTCCCGGGTGGCCGCGGCGGCGAGGCGGGCCATGTCGGCGGCGGCCAGCTTCGTGCCGATGTGCTTCATGGGGAAGGTGGCGTAGACGACGCCCATCTCGAGGTCCTCGTCGGCGTGGAGCGCCTCGAGGCGGGTGCCGACGCGCGCGTGGCGCGTCTCGGCCACGAAGTGGCCCGGCGCGTCCATCATCAGCTCCGCCGCCGTGGCCGGCAGCGTGACCCGCCGCACCGCGCCGTCGGGCAGGATCACCCGCGCGCCCTTCCCGCCCGGCGTCTTGGCCAGCGTGCACGACAGGTAGTTCCCCATGCCCGCTCGCGCGCCGACGTACGGGAGCTCCTCCAAGAACCGTCGCAGAGCAGAAGCTGTTGCGCAAGGAGCCAAGCGGAAGGAGGCCGAGCTAAGACAAGATCGCGCCGCGGAAGCAAAGCAGGCGAGGGAGCGAGCAGGTTGTTGAAGTGCTGGGAACGGCGGGGATGGATGGATGTTTGCGGTGGTTGGTTCGGGTTTGCGGCTTGCCGGTGACGCCGCGGCTTTATATAGCTACCGCGGGTCGCCTCGGCGGTGGCTGGCTAGCCTGGATTGGAAACGCGTGCGGAGGAAGGTGACGGCGAAGGCAAGTCAGCGGGAGGTGGGTGTCTCCTCCCGCCGCGGGGCGCGTGCGAGGGTGTGGATGATGGGGTCGGGTCGTCGGTCGGCCCGCGCGTGCGGCGTGGTGGGGACGGACGGAGCTCCCCGGCTGGCTGGGTGGGTCGGAATGTTGGATAGATAGAAAAATGGTGTCGCCCCGGCCGCGTCGTGGGTGGCCGCGGCTTTTATCCGTGGGCACCCGTCTATTTCCGGCTGTCAAACAACGCCTTTTCTGGCTTCAGATTCAGACCCAACCGCCAAGACCTGCAAACTGTATTTCCTAAATCCGGTGCTTGCATGGGTTTTGTATGACTCTAGTCAGTCTTTTCACATTCTTTTTGTTGCCTTTGTGCATCTAAGGGTGTCAGCGGCGCCAAATATAGCGATTAGCGATTATGATTATCGCCCACGAGAAACATAGGGTGGCTTGGTTGGTTTTGGAAGTACGTATTTGTTTAGGTAAATCCTTGAGATTATTAGGGAGGGTTGGTTTCAAAAGCATTTGTTTAGGTAAAATCATTCAGATTGTTTGTATGTCTTCCAGTGAGAAAGCGACGAATCGCTGTTGGGTCTTGCCTTGTTTTCTTCTTCTTTAGTCATGGACTGAAGAATGAGCGAGTAGAGGAGCTCAAGATATCGTATGTCTTTTTGTTGGATGTCGTTTTCTTGGGTTGGGTTGGGTTTGGCTTGTCAATATTCAAACATGTGACAGTCATTTCCGCACGCCTTAAACGTGCTCCCGTGCCGTGCTTGCCATTTAACCATTTAGCCTGCGGAGCAGGTAATAGATTTGGTCTAGGGGCAGCAGCGGGCAAGCTAAGATGTTTTCCGTTGCTGTTATTGATCTGATTGTACTACTAAGTAGTAAGAGAATCGTGGTTAGCCTAGCTAGCAGTACATGTGCTACTCGCAAACTATCCCATCTTTCCTGCGCAAACTCAACTCGCGTAGCAGCATAAAATAATCACAGTGGGCAATTCACCTACCGACATGAACTGAAACTCTACCCGTGTGAATTTCTCAATCTTTTCGTAAGGAGACTCTCAGCGTTGACTGCAGCTAGCAATCCAGGTTCATTGATTGTCCAGGCTCCAGGCTCATTAAACAATGTATACAGGTAGTATAAAGCTAATCCTTGCGAAGATTGTTCTAAGCAAAATCCTCCGCCATGTACAACGTACCACTCACTCTATCTATACATTATCAATTCAGGACAAAGGAAGACTCTGATCTGGTCTGAACCAAACCGACAGGGACAGTCTTGTTTGCAAAAGGAAAGGAAAAAAAAAGAGAGATCAGTAACACAGGTGCCGGTTGAACGATTGACCCGGGAAACGGGGCGAAAATTTCCACATGATGAGGCTCTTGATCTCGATCCAGCTAGCCATTTATCATTGGTTAGCAAAGTCGCCAGCGTCGACGAGAGAAACTGCCAGGAAATTAACGTGAACATGGGATAAACACCAGTCTGCTGATGAGATCGGACGAGATCGATATGCTTCACGGCCGTGTGGACTTTGCTGGACTTCACATGTGGCGTCCGTGCGTGCACCTGGTTGCTGGTGGATCCCTCGACTGACCGGTGTACTTTTCGACGGTGGTAGCTTGACGCCTGTGCCAACCGTGGTTTCAGCAGCAGGAATGCGCGTTTGGCTCACTGGAAATGGTTGACCTATGATGAACTGATTATTATATTATTTGTATGTAAAGGGCAGGTCAAACTTTTGGTGCAATCGTCGGGCAACACGTCGTGTGTCGTTATCTCTCGGCACTGGGTTTTTTTTTTTTTGGTTACAGAACGTATATCGTTCAACACCATGTGCGTATGTTGTGAGCGTGAAGATAATGCGTCCATGGCGCCGGTCTATTTCTGGGTCTGACGACAATCGATAAAAATTTTGTGGCTTCAGAATGGTCAGCAAGGAAGAACTGCGATCCACTTTAAATCTCCACATGAGGCTCTTGATCTCGATCCAGCTAGCCATTTATCATAGTAACGTGGACGAGAGAAACTGCCAGGAAACTAACCTGAACATGCAACAGTCTGCTGATGAGACCGGACACGATCGATATGCTCCACGGCCGTGTGGACTTTGGAGCTAGATCACCAATCGACCACGTCGGCCACCCCCTATATATTTACCGGCTCGTACTACGTACATGTGGCGTCCGTGTGTCGGTGCGTGCACCTGACTTGACCAACTGCTGGTGCAACGCTCTGAACTTTTCGACGCTTGTAGCTTAGCTTGCTTGACACCACTTTGGCTTAACTGGAAATGGTTGACCTGTGTGTGATGAATTACTTTTATATATAAGGATAGGTCAAACTCAGTGGTTTGGCACAGTGGGGCAACACGTTATGTGTCGTTGTCTTTTGGTATTTCCTTACTTCACGTGAAGTCCTGTTTGCGTATGTTCTCCTCCTTGCCGACACAGTGACACCACGTGAAACGTGGGAGGATGAACAGAGGGCCAGGTGGACCGCCACTTAATCTGGAGACAAGTTTTCCCTTCTTCTTTTTAGCCTGAATCTAGATCCAAGTTTTTTTTTAAATACAAATCTAGATCCAAGATGTTAGATAAGTGTAAGCCATTTTGTTCGAGAAAAAGGAGCCACTAAATGATGACTCAATATTTTCTTTAAATTATCTAAAAAATACATTTTGTTTACCATCAACAAGATGTCTGGACACGTGAAAGTAAGATACTGTGATACGTCTCCAATGTATATATTATTTTTGATTGTTCCATACTATTATATTATCTGTTTTGGATGTTTAATGGGCTTTACTATGCATTTTTATATTATTTTTGGGACTAACCAAAGGTCCAGTGCAAATTGCTGTTTTTTGCCTATTTCAGTGTTTCACAGAAAACGAATATCAAACGAAATCCAAACGGAATGAAACCTTCGGAAGAGTTATTTTTGGAACAAATGCAATCCAGGAGACTTGGAGTGGACGTCAAGGAAGCAACGAGGCGGCCATGAGGTAAGGAGGCGCGCCCCCCACCCTCGTGGGCCCCTCGTGGCTTCACCGACCTACTTCTTTCGTCTATATATACTCATATACCCTGAAAACATCCGAGAGCACCACGAAACCTTATTTCCACCGCCGCAACCTTCTGTACTCATGAGATGTCATCTTGGGGCCTTTTCCGGCGCTCCGCCGGAGGGGGAATCGATCACAGAGGGCTTCTACATCAACACCATAGCCTCTCCGATGATGTGTGAGTAGTTTACCACAGACCTTCGGGACCATAGTTATTAGCTAGATGGCTTCTTCTCTCTCTTTGGATCTCAATACAAAGTTTTCCTCGATTCTCTTGGAGATCTATTCGATGTAATTCTTTTTGCAGTGTGTTTGTCGATGATGTGATTGACTTGAGCCATTCCGGTAGCTTAGCACACGATCGTTTAGTATTCTGCTATTGCTTCCTTCATGAGTTATACATGTTCCTCTGACTATGAGATTATGCAACTCCCGAATACCGGAGGAACACCATGTGTGCTATCAAACGTCGCAACATAACTGGGTGATTATAAAGATGCTCTACAGGTGTCTCCGAAGGTGTTTATTGATTTGGCATAGATCAAGATTAGGATTTGTCACTCCGTGTATCGGAGAGGTATCTCTGGGCCCTCTCGGTAATGCACATCACTATAAAGCCTTGCAAGCAATGTGACTAATGAGTTAGTTGCGGGATGATGCATTACGGAACGAGTAAAGAGACTTGCTGGTAACGAGATTGAACTAGGTATGAGGATACCGACGATCGAATCTTGGGCAAGTAACATACCGATGACAAAGGAACAACGTATGTTGTTATGCGGTTTGACCGATAAAGATCTTCGTAGAATATGTAGGAGCCGATATGAGCATCCAGGTTCTGCTATTGGTTATTGACCGGAGATGTGTCTCGGTCATGTCTACATAGTTCTCGAACCCGTAGGGTCCGCACGCTTAACGTTCGATGACGATTTGTATTATGAGTTATGTGATTTGATGACCGAAGTTTGTTCGGAGTCCCGGATGAGATCACAGACATGACGAGGAGTCTCGAAATGGTCGAGAGGTAATATATTGGAAGGCTATATTCGGACATCCGAATAGTTCCGAGTGATTCGGGTATTTTTCAGAGAACCGGGGAGTTACGGGAATTCACCGAGGAAGTATTGGGCCTTATTGGGCTTTAGTGGAAAGGAGACAAGGGCCACAAGGGGAGGCAGCGCGCCCCCATGGGCTGGTCCGAATTGGACTAGGAGGGGGCGGCGCCCCCCTCTTTCCTTCTCTCTCTCCTCCTCCTTCCCTCTCTCCACCTCTTGGAAAAAGGAAGGGGACTCCAATTAGGATTGGGGATCCTAGTTGGACTCCCCATATAGGCGGGCCCCTCCTAGGCCGGCCTCCTCCTCCTCCCTTCTTTATATACGGGGGAGGGGGGCACCCCAAAGACACACCAAAGTTTCTCTTAGCCGTGTGCGGTGCCCCTCTCCACAGCTACACACCTCGGTCATATCGTCGTAGTGCTTAGGCGAAGCCCTACGCCGGTAACTTCATCATCACCGTCACCACGCCGTCGTGCTGACGGAACTCTCCCTCGTCCTCAACTGGATCAAGAGTTCGAGGGACGTCATCGAGCTGAACGTGTGCTGAACGCGAAGGTGTCGTACGTTCGGTACTTGGATCGGTTGGATCTAGAAGACGTTCGACTACATCAACCGCGTTACTTAACGCTTCCGCTTTCAGTCTATGAGGGTACGTGGACACACTCTCCCCGCTCGTTGTTATGCTTCTCCTAGATGGATCTTGCGTGATCGTAGGAATTTTTTTGAAATTACTTCGTTCCCCAACAGTGGCATCTGAGCCAGGTCTATGCGTAGATGTTATATGCACAAGTAGAACACAAAGAGTTGTGGGCGATAATAGTCATTGTGCTTACCAGCAACGTCTTACTTTGATTCGGCGGCATTGTTGGATGAAGCGGCCCGGACCGACATTACATGATCGCATTCATGAGACTGGTTCTACCGACGTGCTTCACACACAGGTGGCTAGCGGGTGTCTATTTCTCCAACTTTAGTTGAATCGAGTTTGACTACGCCCGGTCCTTGTTGAAGGTTAAAACAGCACACTTGACGAAAAATCGTTATGGTTTTGATGCGTAGGTAAGAACGGTTCTTGCTAAGCCCGTAGCAGTCACGTAAAACTTGCAACAACAAAGTAGAGGACGTCTAACTTGTTTTTGCAGGGCTTGTTGTGATGTGATATGGTCAAGACATGATGATATATAAATTGTTGTATGAGATGATCATGTTTTGTAAAAGTTATCGGCAACTGGTAGGAGCCTTATGGTTGTCGCTTTATTGTATGAAATGCAATCGCCATGTAAGCTTTACTTTATCACTAAGCGGTAGCGATAGTCGTAGAAGCAATAATTGGCGAGACGACAACGATGCTACGGTGGAGATCAAGGTGTCAAGCCGGTGACGATGGTGATCATGACGGTGCTTTGGAGATGGAGATCAAAGGCACAAGATGATGATGGCCATATCATATCACTTATATTGATTGCATGTGATGTTTATCCTTTATGCATCTTATTTTGCTTAGTACGGCGTAGCATTATAAGATGATCCCTCACTAAATTTCAAGGTATAAGTGTTCTCCCTGAGTATGCACCGTTGCGACAGTTCGTCGTGCCGAGACACCACGTGATGATCGGGTGTGATAAGCTCTACGTTCACATACAACGGGTGCAAGCCAGTTTTGCACACGCAGAATACTCGGGTTAAACTTGAGGAGCCTAGCATATGCAGATATGGCATCGGAACACTGAGATCGGAAGGTCGAACGTGAATCATATATTAGATATGATCAACATAGTGATGTTCACCATTGAAAACTATTCCATCTCACGTGATGACCGGACATGGTTTAGTTGATATGGATCACGTGATCATTTAGATGACTAGAGGGATGTCTATCTAAGTGGGAGTTCTTAAGTAATATGATTAATTGAACTTAAATTTATCATGAACTTAGTCCTGATAGTATTTGCATATCTATGTTGTAGATCAATAGCTTGCGATGTAGCTCCCCGTTTATTTTTTATATGTTCCTAGAGAAAAATAAGTTGAAAGATGATAGTTGCAATGATGCGGACTTGGTCCGTGATGTGAGGACTTATTGCTACACAGAAGAATTATGTCCTTGATGCACCGCTAGGTAACGGACCTATTGCAGGAGTAGATGCAGACGTTATGGACATTTGGCAAAGCTCGGTATGATGACTACTTGATAGTTTTGTGCACCATGCTTTACGGCTTAGTATCAGGACTTCAAAAACCGTTTTGAATGCCACGCGGCATATAAGATGTTCCAAGAGCTGAATTGGTATTTCAGACTCATGCCCGAGTCGAGAGGTATGAGACCTCTGACAAATACTTTGCCTACAAGATGGAGGAGAATAGCTCAACCAGTGAGCATGTGCTCAAATTGTCTCGGTACTACAATCGCTTGAATCAAGTGGGAGTTAATATTCCAGATAATGTAGTAATTGATAGTGTTCTCTAGTCACTATCACCAAGCTACTAGAACTTCATGGTGAACTATAATATGCAAGGGATGACGAAAACGATTCCCGAGCTCGTCGCGATGCTGAAATCGGCGAAGGTAGAAATCAAGAAAAAGCATCAAGTGTTGATGGTTGACAAAACCACTAGTTTCAAGTAAAAGGGCAAAGGAAAAGAAAGGGAACTTCAAGAAGAATGGCAAGCAAGTTTCCACTCCCATGAAGAAACCCAAAGCTAAACCCAAGCCTGAAACTAAGTGCTTCTACTGCAAAGGAAATGGCCACTGGAAGTGGAACTACCCTAGATACTTGGTGGATAAGATGGATGGCAAAGTGAACAAAGCTATATTTGATATACATGTTATTGATGTGTACTTTACTAGTGTTCATAGCAACCCCTCGGTATTTGATACTGGTTCAGTTGCTAAGAGTAGTAACACGAAAACAGGAGTTGTAAGATAAACAGAGACTAGTTAAGGACGAGGTGACGATGTGTATTGGAAATGATTCCAAGCTTTATAAGATCACCATCGCATACTCCTTTTACCTTCGGGATTAGTGTTGAACCTAAAATAAATGTTATTTGGTGTTTGCGTTGACCATGAATATGATTGGATCATGTTTATTGCAATACAGTTATTCATTTAAGTCAAAGAATAATTGTTGTTATGTTTACATGAATAAAACATTCTATGGTCATACACTTAATATAAATGGTTTATTGAATCTCGATTGTAGTGATACACATATTCATAATATTGAAGCCAAATGATGCAAGGTTAATAATGATAGTGCAACTTATTTGTGGCACTACTGTTTAGGTCATATTGGTGTAAAGCGCATGAAGAAACTCCATGCAGATGGACTTTTGGAATCACTTGATTATGAATCATTTGATGCTTGCGAACCATGCCTCATGGGCAAGATGACTAAAACTCCGTTCTCCGAAACAATGGAGCGAGCCACTGACTTATTGGAAATAATACATTTTCGATGTATGCGGTCCAATGAGTGTAGAGGCTCGTGGCGGGTATCCTTATTTTCTGACCTTCACAGATGATTTGACCATATCTACTTAATGAAACACAAGTCTGAAACATTTGAAAAGTTCAAAGAATTTCAGAGTGAAGTGGAGAATCATCGTAACAAGAAAATAAAGTTTTTACGATCTGATCGCGGAGGCGAATATTTGAGATACGAGTTTGGCCTTCATTTAATGTGGAATAGTTTCACAAACTCACGCTACCTGGAACACCACAGCGTAATGGTGTGTCCGAACGTCGTAACCGTACTTTATTATATATGGTGCGACTTATGATGTCTCTTACCGATTCACCACTATCGTTTTGGGGTTATGCATTAGAGACAGCTGCATTCACTTTAAATAGGGCACCATCTAAATCCGTTGAGACAACACCATATGAACTATGGTTTGGCAAGAAACCCAAGTTGTCGTTTCTTAAAGTTTGGGGCTGCGATGCTTATGTGAAAAAACTTCAACCTGATAAGCTCGAACCCAAATCGGAGAAATGCATCTTCATAGGATACCCAAAGGAGACTGTTGGGTACACCTTCTATCACAGATCCAAAGGAAAGATTTTCGTTGCTAAGAATGGATTCTTTCTACAGAAGGAATTTCTCTCGAAAGCAGTGAGTAGGAGGAAAGTAGAACTTGATGAGGTAATTGTACCTTCTGCCGAATTGGAGAGTAGTTCATCACAAAAATCAGTTCCAGTGATACCTACACCAATTAGTGAGGAAGTTAATGATGATGATCATGAAACTTCGGATCAAGTTACTCCCGAACCTCGTAGGTCAACCAGAGTACATTCCGCATCAGAGTGGTACGGTAATCCAATTCTGGAAGTCATGTTACTAGACCATGACGAACCTACGAACTATGAGGAAGCGATGATGAGCCCAGATTCCGCGAAATGGCTTGAGGCCATGAAATCTGAGATGGGATCCATGTATGAAAACAAAGTATGGACTTTGATTGACTTGCCCGAGGATCGGCGAGCCATTGAGAATAAATGGATTTTCAAGAGCAAGGCGGACGCTGATAGCAGTGTTACTATCTACAAAGCTCGAATTGTCGCAAAAGGTTTTCGACAAGTTCAAGGTGTTGACTACGATGAGATTTTCTCACTCGTATCGATGCTTAAAGTCTGTCCGAATCATGTTAGCAATTGCCGCATTTATGAAATCTGGAAAATGGATGTCAAAACTGCATTCCTTAATGGATTTATTTAAGAAGAGTTGTATATGATGCAACCAGAAGGTTTTCTCAATCCTAAAGGTGCTAACAAAGTGTGCAAGCTCCAGCGATCCATCTATGGACTGGTGCAAGCATCTCGGAGTTAGAATATATGCTTTGCTAAGATGATCAAAGTATATGGTTTATAAAGACTTATGGTGAAGCCTGTATTTACAAGAAAGTGAGTGGGAGCACTACAACCTTTCTGATAAGTATATGTGAATGACATATTATTGATCGGAAATGATGTAGAATTATCAGGAAAGCATAAAGGAGTGTTTGAAAGGAGTTTTTCAAAGAAAGACCTCGGTGAAAGCTGCTTACATATTGAGCATCAAGATCTATAGAGATAGATCAAGACGCTTGATAAGTTTTTTCAATGAGTACATACCTTGACAAGATTTTGAAGTAGTTCAAAATGGAACAGTCAAAGAAGGAGTTCTTGCCTGTGTTGAAAGGTGTGAAGTTGAGTAAAGACTCAAAACCCGACCACGGCAGAAAATAGAAAGAGAATGAAAAGTCATTTCCTATGCCTCAGTCATAGGTTCTATAAAGTATGCTATGTTGTGTACCAGACCTATTGTGCAACTCACCATGAGTTTGGTAAGAGGGTACAATAGTGATCCAGGAGTAGATCACTGGACAGCGGTCAAAATTATCCTTAGTGGAACAAGGATATATTTCTCAGTTATGGAGGTGATAAAGAGTTCGTCGTAAAGAGTTACGTCGATGCAAGCTTTGACACCGATCTGGATGACTCTGAGTCTCGATCTAGATACATATTGAAAGTGGTAGCAATTAGCTAGAGTAGCTCCGTGCAGAGCATTGTAGACATAGAAATTTGCAAAATACATACGGATCTGAATGTTGCAGACCCGTAGACTAAAATTTATCTCACAAGCAAAACATGATCACACCTTAATGCTCCTGGGTGTTAATCACATAGCAATGTGAACTAGATTATTGACTCTAGTAAACCCTTTGAGTGTTGGTCACATGGCGATGTGAACTATGGGTGTTAATCACATGGTGATGTGAACTATTGGTGTTAAATCACATGGCGATGTGAACTAGATTATTGACTCTAGTGCAAGTGGGAGACTGAAGGAAATATGCCCTAGAAGCAATAATAAAGTTATTATTTTATTTCCTTATATCATGATAAATGTTTATTATTCATTCTAGAATTGTATTAACCAGAAACTTAGTACATGTGTGAATACATAGACAAACAGAGTGTCCCTAGTATGCCTCTACTTGACTAGCTTGTTTATCAAAGATGGTTATGTTTCCTGACCATAGACATGTGTTGTCATTTGATGAACGGGATATCATTAGAGAATGATGTGATGGACAAGACCCATCCGTTAGCTTAGCTTTATGATTGTTTATTTTTATTGCTATTGCTTTCTTCATGACTTATACATGTTCCTCTGACTATGATATTATACAACTCCCGAATACCGGAGGAACACCTTGTGTGCTATCAAACGTCACAACGTAACTGGGTGATTATAAAGATGCTCTATAGGTGTCTCCGAAGGTGTTTGTTGAGTTAGCATAGATCGAGATTACGATTTGTCACTCCGTGTGTCAGAGAGGTATCTCTGGGCCCTCTCGATAATGCACATCACTATAAGCCTTGCAAGCAATGTGACTAATGAGTTAGTTGCGGGATGATGCATTACGGAACGAGTAAAGAGACTTGCCGGTAACGAGATTGAACTAGGTATGAGGATACCGACGATCGAATCTCGGGCAAGTAACATACCGATGACAAAGGGAACAACGTATGTTGTTATGCGGTTTGACCGATAAAGATCTTCGTAGAATATGTAGGAGCCAATATGAGCATCCAGGTTCCGATATTGGTTATTGACCGGAGATGTGTCTCGGTCATGTCTACATAGTTCTCGAACCCGTACGGTCCGCACGCTTAACGTTCGATGACGATTTGTATTATGAGTTATGTGATTTGATGACCGAAGTTTGTTCGGAGTCCTGGATGAGACCACGGACATGACGAGGAGTCTCGAAATGGTCGACAGGTAAAGATTCATATATTGGAAGGCTATATTCGGACATCGGAATAGTTCCGAGTGATTCGGGTATTTTTCGGAGAACTCGGGAGTTACGGGAATTCACCGGGGGAAGTATTGTTGGAAATATGCCCTAGAGGCAATAATAAAATGGTTATTGTTATATTTCCTTGTTCATGATAATTGTCTATTGTTCATGCTATAATTGTGTTATCCGGAAATCGTAATACATGTGTGAATACATAGACCATAACATGTCCCTAGTGAGCCTCTAGTTGACTAGCTCGTTGATCAATAGATGGTGACGATTTCCTGACCATGGACATTGGATGTCATTGATAACGGGATCACATCATTAGGAGAATGATGTGATGGACAAGACCCAATCCTAAGCATAGCACAAGATCGTGTAGTTCGTCTGCTTAAAGCTTTTCTAATGTCAAGTATCATTTCCTTAGACCATGAGATTGTGCAACTCCCGGATACCGTAGGAATGCTTTGGGTGTGCCAAACGTCACAACGTAACTGGGTGGCTATAAAGGTGCACTACGGGTATCTCCGAAAGTGTCTGTTGGGTTGGCACGAATCGAGACTGGGATTTGTTACTCCATGTGACGGAGAGGTATCTCTGGGCCCACTTGGTAGGACATCATCATAATGAGCTCAATGTGATCAAGGATTTGATCACGGGATGATGTGTTACGGACGAGTAAAGAGACTTGCCGGTAACGAGATTGAACAAGGTATAGGAATACCGACGATCAAATCTCGGGCAAGTATCATACCGGTAGACAAAGGGAATTGTATACGGGATTGATTGAATCCACGACATCGTGGTTCATCCGATGAGATCATCGTGGAACATGTGGGAGCCAACATGGGTATCCAGATCCCGCTGTTGGTTATTGGCCGGAGAGATGTCTCGGTCATGTCTACATGCCTCCCGAACCCGTAGGGTCTACACACTTAAGGTTCGATGACGCTAGGGTTATAGGGAAAGTTTGTACGTGGTTACCGAATGTTGTTCGGAGTCCCGGATAAGATCCCGGATGTCACGAGGAGTTCCGGAATAGTCCGGAGGTGAAGATTTATATATGGGAAGTCATCATACGATCACCGGAAGTATTCGGGGGTTTGCCGGTGTTGTACCGGGACCACCGAAGGGGTTCCGGGGGTCCACCTACCCCGGAGGGCCCTATGGGCTGTATGTGGAAGGGAACCAGCCCCTAAGTGGGCTGGGCGCCATCCCCCCTAGGGCCCATGCGCCTAGGGTTGGTGGGAACCCTAAAGGGGGCGCCCCCTTGGCTTGGGGGCAAGCCCCCTCCCCTTGGCCGCCGCCCCCCCTCTAGATCTCATCTAGAGGGGCCGGCCCCCTTTCCCCTTCGCCCTATAAATAGAGGGGTGGAGGGAGGGCAGCCGCACCACATCCAAGGCGCAGCCCTCCCCCTCTCCAACACCTCCTCCTCCTTCCGCAGTGCTTGGCGAAGCCCTGCCGGAGTACCACGCTGCTCCAACACCACCACACCGTTGTGCTGCTGCTAGAGTTGTCTTCCCCATCCTGTCCCTCTCTCCTTGCTGGATCAAGGCGTGGGAGACGTCACCGGGCTGCACGTGTGTTGAACGCGGAGGCGCCGTTGTTCGGCGCTTAGATCGGAATCAACCGTGATCTGAATCGCTACGAGTACGACTCCTTCATCCGCGTTCTTGTAACGCTTCCGCATCGCGATCTTCAAGGGTATGAAGATGCACTCCCCTCTCTCTCGTTGCTAGTCTCTCCATAGATTGATCTTGGTGATGCGTAGGATTTTTTAAATTTCTGCAACGATCCCCAACAAGTATTGGGCCTTATTGGGCTTTAGTGAAAAGGAGAGAAGTGCCACAAGAGGAGGCAGCGCCCCCCCCCCATGGGCTGGTCCGAATTGGACTAGGAGGGGGCGGCGCCCCCCTCTTTCCTTCTCTCTCTCCTCCTCCTTCCCTCTCTCCACCTCTTGGAAAAAGGAAGGGGACTCCAACTAGGATTGGGAATCCTAGTTGGACTCCCCCTATAGGCGCGCCCCTCCTAGGCCGGCCTCCTCCTCCTCCCTCCTTTATATACGGGGGTGGGGGCACCCCAAAGACACATCAAAGTTTCTCTTAGCTGTGTGCGGTGGGCCCCTCCACAGTTACACACCTCGGTCATATCGTCGTAGTGCTTAGGCGAAGCCCTGCGCCGGTAACTTCATCATCACCATCACCACGTCGTCGTGCTGACGGAACTCTCCCTCGTCCTCAACTGGATCAAGAGTTCGAGGGACGTCATCAAGCTGAACGTGTGCTGAACGCGGAGGTGTCGTACGTTCGGTACTTGGATCGGTTGGATCGAGAAGACGTTCGACTACATCAACCGCGTTACTAAACGCTTCCGCTTTCGGTCTATGAGGGTACGTGGACACACTCTCCCTGCTCGTTGCTATGCTTCTCCTAGATAGATCTTGCGTGATCGTAGGAAAGTTTTTGAAATTACTTCGTTCCCCAACACCCCTGTCCTTGGCGTTTGGTCATAATTATGTCATAAATGCGACCACATCGACGACATATCTTCCTGTCGGTGTAAAAACCGGTGAACCTCTGGGTAGGGGCTCCCAAGCTGTGGACCTCGAACAGATGGTAACGGGAACAAGGAGATGATGTTTACCTAGGTTCGGTCCCTTTTGATGGAGGTAAAACCCGATGTCCTGCTCTTTGTTTATATTGATCTAGATGTATCAAGTACATACTTGATCTACCTCGAGATTGTGAGATGTGTTCTAACTCTAGGGCTATGTGAATGAGATTGCCTTGATGGCCCCTCTATGGGCTAAACCCCTTGTCTTATATACACGCCAGGTAGGGTGTCTAGCGTAGAGGTGGTGAGAGAAGTCTTGGAGTATACGACAAGTCTTTGGTAGATGTGGTCTCAATCTTCTCCCCAGCGTGCGGCCTTCGGTGTCCATCTTGAGGAGAATGAGGGCCCGCCGGCCCAATCCGAGGAGCGTGGGCCGGCTAGGTTAGACCCCCTAATCTAGGACACCGTCACTTCCCTTTCGCCCCTCCTCCTGAAGCAGAGCGTTTTCACCAGCTCATAGTCATTTCCACATCTGCATTGCCAAACAACTAACTTTCACTACAGTAGCTTCCTCAGCACAACAACTTTGCCAACATAGCAAGTCCAGGGCTGGATTTTTCAACGTTGCACCCCAAACAAACAGGGCCTTAGTGGCATTTCTAAGTTAACAAAACTCTTAGTGGTGTTTCTTAGTAGTGTTTCACTAGTGACTTAACATCAAAAGCAACTATGAATATGTCTCGAAGAGGGGCAATTAAAGAAAAAATTAAGCAAAAGAAACCTATGATTGGATTTCTTGTAGAGTAACAAGCACAACTTATCTCTACCATATGAATATTGTGATGTACTATATGAAGAGTAGGCAATGCGCAGCTAACTAGCAACGACACAATGTTACTCATCGACATCCTTCATCCTTGTAATGCTGAAATGTGCAATCATATTTTGACACAAATGCCATCCTTCATGCAGAGTAACACAACGTGGCTAACCAAGACCACACCTATTTGAAACTCATCCAGAGATCCTTCCAAGGCACTGATACTCTGCATGCCCAAGTGATTCGCCAGCTCATCCAGCAGGAGTACATGAGGACGTGACATCCATATCAAAGCGGTCATGACATGGACCTTCTAAGAGCATCTCTAACAAAAACACTAAAAGGCTTTAACTCCTCAAAAGATTCTCTTTGAGGATTTAAAGCCTTTCTAACCGAACCCTGAACTGGTCTAACTCCTAAATTTTTTGAGAGAAGTGACCCTCCCTCCTCAAATTTGAGCAACCCAAATCGATTCTCAGTAGAGGATTCCCTCGTCCGTGTCCATTTCTCTCACTAAGCCTCGTCCACACTGGTGCATCCTCCGTCGTGTTCTTTGCCTTCCACTTGCTCTTGGCAGCTTCTTTGCTATCCTTAGAGCATCTACAGCCGGGCGCCCCAAACTCTCCCCCCTAAATGCCCGGGTGGAGAGCCTAGTAACTGACTGGTCAAAAAATACTTGACCCGGACGGATGCCTCATACCGGCCTCAGACGCCAGGGCTGACCGGCAACCCTCATATCTAGCCCAAATCTGCGGCCATTATAGGGAGGCCCGGGCGTGTCGGCCACGTCAGATCAGGCCCACACTGGCCCACCCCGACCCCACAAATATTCCTTCCCATCCTCTTCCCGGACCAGACCCTAGCCACTACACTCTGCTTCGCTTCGCCCCCAAGCTCCCGTCTGGTGATCTTCGGCCTTTTCCGGCATGGCGCGTAGTAGATCTGACTCGGACCACTCCTGATCCATCGGCTGGGGCGTCGTCCCATATGGGAGGAGGCGCGCGCTACCGCGGAAGAGGAAACCATCTGTGCCAGCATCCTCCACAAGCGGCAGAGGAGGAACACGCGCGCCGTCGCCTGAGAGCAAAGCCAGAGTGGTCCGTGCCATGACCGGATCCCCCCCCCCCCCCCCCCCCCCGAGGAGAAGGAGGACAATGATGGGGCGTACAGCTCTGGCGAGGAGGAGATCCGGTTTGATCCATATAGCATCTTTGGTCGCTACTTCCGCGACAAAGACGTCAAGGGCGCCGGCAAGAGCAAGCGTGGATGATCTTTGCCCATAACAGTATGTATGTATACCATGCCAAATTTTGGTAGTCGGATGGCATTGTATTGATGTAGTAGCCGGATGTCCGGATGCATCGAAAGTTTATGATGTGTGTGTAATATGGATTCGGGGTTTGCTAATTGAGAGTCCACGGAACAGAGATTTGATGTGTGGTCGACCATTATCCGTTGACGTAACCGTCACGTCTGTGGACGTATGAGGTACCGGTTTAGCAGTAGGTGGCTGTAGATGCTCTTACACAGCGCTTGGCTTTTCACCTTGTCCTGAGCAGCCATCCTCCAGTTTCTCCTCGCTGCTTGAATTTGCTACTCGTACACCTCGGCCTTTCTGTTCGCGTCCTTCCTGCTCTGCTTGTACCCGCTCTCAAAATCATGGAGGTTGCCACAGCAGAGGTGGAGGTTCTCGTCGTGCAAATGTATGACACCGTTGCAGGCGGTGTTGAGCAGGTCCCGGTCGTGGGACACGACGACCAGCATCTTTGTTCTTCCACTGCGAGCACAGGGTACGGCTCCAGACAGAGCACATCATTTCAATTCGTTTTCAGGCCACCCAAGTTCAGCGATTTTGCAGTTATGCAACTGCTAGTACCACGGAAGGCTGTCACAGGGTCATTGCTGAAACGGATTCATTTGAAGCTTCGGCGGGACCAATGGAAGGTGGGAATAGTACGGCTGCAGTGATCATTGTCGAGGGAGGAACCTGTAACTTGTCCGAGGAGGCCCCATTTTGGTCAGGCTAACCAAGTTGCTACTGAGATCGGTCTAAGTTTTGCCATCTTTGTGAACTGAAACTCGATCGGTGTGGCTGCGGTAGTCCAAGTTCAGTGTTCAAATTCCGCGCCCATTAAACAATGTCTACGTCAATAACAAAGCCTTGCCAAAATAAAGAGTAAAATGCACTGGCAGTCACTGAACTTGCGAAGAGCGCTCACTTTGGTCACTGTACTTAGAAATACGGCCAATACGGTCACCCAATACGACAAGACGTGTTTGTACGGTCACTGTTGCTCGTATGCCACCCGTCGCCGCTCTGTTTGACCAGTCAGTGCCGTCCACGTCGGCACGCTCAGGGTTATTTCTGTAAATTACGCCGGCGCATGTAATTATCCACCCCCCCTGAAATACCCCACTCTGTAGTGGAATCCCTAAATCCCCACTCTGCTGGCGACGCCGCTGCCCTCTCCCAAATTCCCCACTCTGCCGCCGACGCCGCCGCCCTCTCCCTGTTGTTGCCGCCGCCCTCTTCCGTGCTGCTTGCCGGCGGCCTCTCCCTGCCGCGTGCCACCGCCCGTTGCTTCACTCCGCCATGTCGACAAGCTTGGTCAGGTCATCGGTTGGCGGTCGTTCGGTGGTGGTGCCGCTCATCAGGTGCCCTTCTTGCCGCACTCGTGTGAAGTTCTATCTGTCGAACACGGAGAAGCACGAGGGCTGGGTCTTCTACAGGTGCCCTGTTGGTGTAAGTGGAGTGCATCCCTAGTTCTTCATTTTGGTCGAATTTTGGGAACTTGTAATGGTGATTTCTGGCGTTTGTTCTTTTCTTTTGATCTTCAGGACCATTTCTGGCATTGGGAGTTGGAATACGTTGCATATTTGGTGGATAATCAGTTTCTCGTTGGCAATGAAGCCGTAGATGCATTAGGAGCTGCAGAGGATAAGAGGGAAGAGCTGATTCGAGCAAGGAATCGAAGATATGCAGGTGGAGGTGCAGGTGTAGGTGCAGTTGATCTTCCAGGCTTTGAAGATGGACATCATGGAAGAGTTGCATGTCAAATGAGCAATCAGCAAGCAGAAGCACTCGTAGGGTTAGGCAATGAAATATTGGTGATGATGAAGGCACTGTTGGCAGCACTCATTGTAGTTGCAGTGCTAGTAGCTATTTCTGTGCTGAAGAAGTGATGGAGTGGATGCAAGAGTGATGCAATATGTAGTTGATGCAGTGTTTGCAGTAGCTATTTCACTGTTACTATGTTAGGAATGATGCCTAGTTTGTTAGGAGATGAACTGGTACTATGTGGTGGTGTTGTTAGTGTCAAGTGTCAATCTTTTGCATTGCATCTCATGCTTTTGCAATATGTAATGCAAGTGACAATGTTGTACTGCAAATGAAGTTAATGGATCATCCTGCTGTCTTATGAAGATATCATTTTTATGTTATATTTGCCTTGTGTGTGTGCATTGCAAAGCTAGTTGATGATGCTGTCAATTTGGGCACATTTGACCATTGTCATTTTTGTCTTGTGTGTGTGCATTGCAAAGCTAGTTGATGATGCTTGTAGACCATTTTCCTGTTCATTTTGCATGCAAAAAAAACTATACAACTGCTGCAAGTTGAAGAGGACAAATGTGACCATTGTCATATGTTGGGCAATGTTATAACCAGGGCATTAAGCATAGTCATAAGTAGGCAAAGAAGTATCTTGTAGAACTGGTTACAAAATGAGCAACAATTGATCCATACTCATGTGTCTACATCATTATGGATCAATTGCAATATTTTCCTACATACTACATGGATTGGGCAAAATAAGATGCTTGCATACTACATGGATGTTCTGGCTGTCCACTGTCTCATCACCTAAAGATATCAAACATGGATGTTCTGCTGGCCTTCCTTGGCTGACCATCTTCTTGGTTCTGTGAATCATCCTGGCTTTTACCCATTGCAATAGATATCAGCCTCATTTCTTCCTTTCTTTGTGTTGCGGTAGCCTCCTTCTCTGCTTTCTTATCTGCTCTTCTTTTTGTTGCAGCAGCCTCTTTCTCTGCTAGCTTCTTGGCAGCTTCTTGTTCTTTTTGAGCCTTCTTCTCAGCCTCCTTCTTTGCTTTGTTCTCAGCAGCTATAGTTTTCTTAACCTCCAAAAGAATCTGCCTTGTCTCTGCTTGAGCCTGCTTTTTTATTGCTGCTTCTTCTTTCCTCTTCTCTCTGTTCAGAGCAGCTGCCTGTCTCTTCCTCTCTGCCTCTGCTGTTTTCTTCTCCTCTTGAAGATGTCTCTTCCTGGCAGCTTCTTCAGCCTTCTTTTCCTGTTCTTCTCTCCTTGCTGCAAGTATAGCATTTTTCTTGTCTTCTAACTCTTTGTCTCTCTGCTTTTTAATGCAAGTAAGTTCTTGGCCATCTCTCCTTGCTGAATGGTGCTTGTGCTCCCTTGGTTTTGATTGACCAATAACTGAGCAGCAGAAAGGAATGTTGACTCTGGAACAGGTCCTTGTGCAATCACTCTTGGCACAGGCCTCTGCATGACATAACAAGCAACAGTGACCGTACAAACACGTCTTGTTGTATTGGGTGACCATATTGGCCGTATTTCTAAGTACAGTGACCAAAATGAGCCCTCTTCGCAAGTTCAGTGACTGCCAGTGCATTTTACTCCAAAATAAAACCCTCGGCAGGTAGTATAGTGCACAACTACTCCCTCCGTTCCTAAATATAAGTTTTTTCAATATAGACTACATACAAATGTATATAGACGTAGTTTAGAGTGTAGAGTCACGCAATTTGCTCCGTATGTAGTCCATATTGAGATCTCTAGAAAGACTTATATTTAGAACCGGAGGTAGTACACATCATCATCTCAGGATGTGTGAACTCAACTGACGGAGACGCGCCCAGTTAAATTTAAATTCAGAAACACCAGCTAGGTGTCTCGTAAACGCACTGATAGGTGCTGGCTGAATAATTGAACCTTTAAAAAAAATGCTATGGATCCCAGTGATCAGCTAATGTCTAGTACTCCCTCCGTTCCCAAATATAAGTCTTTCTAGATATTCCAACAAGTGACTACATACGGAGCAAAATGAGTGAATCTACACTCCAAAATATGTCTACATACATCCGTATGTTGTAGTCCATTTGAAATGTCTAAAAAGACTTATATTTAGGAACGGAGGGAGTATATCAGTAAGTGTCAATTTTGTCAGATAAAATCTGACAAACAAGAATGTGGAATTATCAATGCGAAAAGCCAGCTACTGTTGTCATGGCGAAATAGTCCCAAAGGCAAGCGAGATCAACTCGTTGGACAGCAGAAATCCATCTGGGTCACTCAGACGGAGGAAGGCCATCCTGCTCCCACTCATCTCACCCTCGCTTTCCAAATCTGACTCGAACTCATTGAACTGCAGGGCCTCTCGCTCCTTGTCCATGGCGATCACCAGTCCACTCTCAACAAAAGGCCTAAACGTCTCGCACAATGACCGTGTCAGAGCCTCTCCAAAAGATTTACTGAAACTGTGCAGATCTAGCCCGCGGGCTGTTCTCAGCGATAGCATCACCGAGTCCATCGCCATATCCTTTGTCTCGGAGATGCTAGACTCGTGGCACCAGGTTCCGTCTTCAAGCTTCTGAACCCAATCCGCGTAGTTCCTCATTCCTCTGGGCCTAGAGAACCTGACACCGTTGATGTAGCTTGCTGATCCAAGACCAAACGCATAGAACGGCCTGTTTTGCCAGTATGTTACGTTGTGCTTGCACTCGTAACCAGGCTTGCAGTAGCTACTGATCTCGTAGTGTTGATATCCTGCTTCAGAAAGCTGTTTTGAAGCGATCTTGTAGAAGTTTGCAGAGTCTGTCTCATTTGGGAGAGGAAATACACCAGGCGTATAGCTGCAACATTTGATATGGAAAGAGTGAGATAGGCATCAATCTGACACATATTTAAGGATGAGCTCATTTCATCTTTCATACAAAAATGTGACTGAAAATTAATATGTGACCAAATTGTTAGAAACTTGGATATAGGATGGCAGGCTAGAGAACAACATGGCTTTATAAGGTAGTAGTATAATGCAATTGGTTGAGTAATACACCCCAAAACAAATCCAGTTAAGCCTTTTAACATGCAACTATCAGCATCATGAGTTCAATAAGAAGACTGAACTTCTTTCTCTGGAATGACATAATCTTCGCGAACAGTGAGGCAACAGTCAGAGCGTCGGTTCAGTTCTTACTGAACTATAGGAACACTTTGCAAGATATCAAAGATGATGTAAATGAATACGATGAAAAGGGCAAGAGTGTAATCCACGGACAAGCTCGCAAGGAGACAACTCCTTACTAGATAAGTTGTATGCCACCTGATGTCAGATGGTTTATGTCATTATGTGGACACCAGTTTTACCGCCAAACTAATACTGCAACTTGGACGGCGGTGATCAGAATCAAAGAGGAAAAAGTAATTCTGTCCGCCTAGGGCATGGTGCCACGATGCCTTAATGCTGAGAAGCAGAAACCATTGCATCGCATGTCTATAAGGTGTCCAAAAGGCGCTGATCTACACTAATCAGGCCGATGTTGATTGACAGCAACAGCCTGACGGTGGCTAATGCCATCGACCCTCATATGTTGTGCTGGTCCACAATTAGTGGTGGCATTCAGGAGATTTGTCTCGTGTTGCCTGAATTCCTGAGTCACAGAATTCTCAAAATCTAAAAGCAGGATAACAGGGTAGCGCATGGTTTAGCTCGATACTGTAGAAAGGATGTTGTGTGGTGGTGTTCTACAAGATGCAGTCCCGGCTTGCCTGTTGATTATGATACTGCAGGATCGTAACCTCAGCTCTGTAACCTAGTTAATACAAGTAGCCCCTTTCCAATAAGAGAAGACTGAACTTCTAAAACACAAACAAGTGCAAATCAAAACAACACTTGTAGCTAACTGTGTGACGATGATGGTTGCAGTGTGTTAGTTTTTCTCCAATTCGTTATTATCTATAGAACAGAACCACCACAAACAACACACATATTTGTCAGGAGCGATAATGTTTTCAAGATAGGGATCATAGCTCATAGGTATGGACAGAATAAAACTCACATTTGCCCAAACTTGGTGCCCTGCTCAATCTGCAGATCATAGACAGACACATGCGTGGGGCGGGCATCGACGGTGCACCGCAAGCTCTCCTCCCACATCTGCTGGGTCTGGTTGGGCAGGGAGGAGATGAGGTCCATGCTCCAGTTCTGGAGCCCCTCGCAGGCGGTCACGATCCCGACGGCCTCGTGCACCTCCCGCAGGCCGTGCGCGCGGCCGCACGCCCGGAGCAGCTCCTCCTGGAACGCCTGCACGCCGAGCGACACCCGGTTCACGCCCACGCCCACCAGCTCCCGCAGCTTGGCCGCGTCGAACGTGCCGGGGTCCATCTCGATGGACACCTCCGGGCACGCGGACAGCCCGAACCTGCCGCGCAGCGCGTCGAGCACCGCGGCCACCAGCCTCGGCGGGACCAGCGACGGGGTGCCGCCGCCGAAGAAGATGGTCTCGAGCGGCACGCCGTCGTCGGAGACGGGACGCGTGGCGGCCACCTCCCGGAGCAGGAGGCGCACGTAGTCGGCGATCCGAGGATCCTCGCCCTCGCCCGGGCCGCCGGGGGAGGAGGCGGAGGAGCCGAGCGCCACGATGGGGAAGTCGCAGTAGTGGCAGCGCTTGCGGCAGAAGGGGAGGTGCACGTAGGCAGAGGCCGGGGGAAGCGGCCGTGGCGGAGGAGGCGGCGGCGGGACGGCGGCGGCCGGGGAGGCATAGCGACGAACAGGTGGTGGGCGGGGTGGGCGGATTGGGGGCGGTTTCCTGTGCGGCAACTGGAAGACGAGAGGGAAGGCTGATCTTAGCATTACTGACCACTCGCCTCCCAAAGGCTCCTCCCGGTGGACTGGTAAAGAGACAATTTTGCATTGAGTTGAAAATGGCGACAAAATCCAAATTGACTTTTAAGTAGCATTCAGCCGTGTGTTTTTTTTTCAAAATCCAAATTAACTCGTGTTAGAATCATTACATTGTAAAATCTAGATTATTGACTCTAGTGCAAGTGGGAGACTGAAGGAAATATGCCCTAGAGGCAATAATAAAGTTGTTATTTTATATTTTCTTATATCATGATAAATGTTTATTATTCATGCTAAAATTGTATTAACCGGAAACTTGATACATGTGTGAATACATAGACAAAACAAAGTGTCCCTAGTATGCCTCTACTAGACTAGCTCGTTAATCAAAGATGATTAAGTTTCCTGACCATAGACATGTGTTGTCATTTGATGAACGGGATCACATCATTAGGAGAATGATGTGATGGACAAGACCCATCCGTTAGCTTAGCATAATGATCGTTAAGTTTTATTGCTACTGCTTTCTTCATGACTTATACATATTCCTTTGACTATGAGATTATGCAACTCCCGAATACCGGAGGAGTACCTTGTGTGCTATCAAACGTCACAACGTAAAAGGATGATTATAAAGATGCTCTATAGGTATCTCCGAAGGTGTTTTGTTGGGTTGGCATAGATTGAGATTAGGATTTGTCACTCCGAGTATCGGAGAGGTATCTCTGGGCCCTCTCGGTAATGCACATCATAATAAGCCTTGCAAGCAATGTGACTAATGAGTTAGTTGCGGGATGATGCATTACGGAACGAGTAAAGAGACTTGCCGGTAACGAGATTGAACTAGGTATGAAGATACCGACGATCGAATCTCGGGCAAGTAACATACCGATGACAAAGGGAATAACGTATGTTGTCATAACGGTTCGATTGATAAAGATCTTCGTAGAATATGTGGGAGCCAATATGAGCATCCAGGTTCCGTTCGATGACGATTTGCATTATGAGTTATGTGTTTTGGTGACCGAACTGTGTTCGGAGTCCCGGATGAGATCACGGAATGACGAGGAGTCTCGAAATGTCCGAGAGGTAAAGACTGATATATTGGACGATGGTATTCGGACACCGGAATGGTTTCGGAGTGGTTCGAGTATTTTTCGGAGTACCGAGGGGTTACCGGAACCCCCCGGGGAAGTAATGGGCCTACATGGGCCATAGGGGAGAGGGGAGGCAGCCCACAAGGGGTGGCCGCGCCCCCCTCCCATAGGGAGTTCGAATTGGACTAGGGGAGGGGGCGCGCCCCCTTTTCCTTCTCCTCTTCCCTCTCCCTTCCCTCTTTCCCCCTCCATGAGAACGAAAAAAAGGGGGGCCGAATCCTACTAGGACTGGAGTCTTAGTAGGACTCCCCTCTCCTTGGCGCGCCCCTGGTGGCCGGCCTCCTCCTCTCCCTCCTTTATATACGGGCAGGGCACCTCTTGGAGACACACCAACTGTTCTCTTAGCCGTGTGTGGTGCCCCCCTCCATAGTTTACTTCTCCGGTCATAGCGTCGTACTGCTTAGGCGAAGCCCTGCGCGGATCACATCACCATCACCGTCACCACGCCGTTGTGCTAATGAAACTCTCCCTCGACCTTCTGCTGGATCAAGAGTTCGAGGGACGTCATCGAGCTGAACGTGTGCTGAACTCGGAGGTGCCGTACGTTCGGTACTTGATCGGTTGGATCGTGAAGATGATCGACTACATCAACCACGTTAAACTAACGCTTCCGCTTTTGGTCTACGAGGGTACATGGACACACTCTCCCCCTCTCGTTGCTATGCATCTTCTAGATAGATCTTGCGTGATCGTAGGAATTTTTTTGAAATTGCATGCTACGTTCCCCAACAATGTGCTTTGTGAAAGTCCAATTAAGTGTCTTGATCTATCTCTATATGATCTTGATGCCCAATATATAAGCAGCTTCACCGAGGTCTTTCATTGAAAAACTCTTATTAAAGTATCCTTTTATGCTATCTATAAATTCTATATCATTTCCAATCAACAATATGTCATCCACATATAATATTAAAAAAGTTATAGAGCTCCCACTCACTTTCTTGTAAATACAGACTTCTCCAAAAGTCTGTATAAAACCATATGCTTTGATCACCTCATCAAAGCGTATATTCCAACTCCGAGATGCTTGCACCAGTCCATAAATGGATCACTGGAGCTTGCACACTTTGTTAGCACCTTTAGGATCGGCAAAACCTTCTGGTTGCATCATATACAACTCTTCTTTAAGAAATCCATTAAGGTATGCAGTTTTGACGTCCATTTGCCAGATTTCATAATCATAAAATGCGGCAATTGCTAACATTATTCGGACAGACTTAAGCATCGCTACGGGTGAGGTCTCATTGTAGTCAACTCCTTGAACTTGTCGAAAACCTTTCGCAACAAGTCGAGCTTTGTACACAGTAACATTACCATCAGCGTCAGTCTTCTTCTTGAAGATCCGTTTATTCTCTATGGCTTGCCGATCATCGGGCAAGTCAACCAAAGTCCATACTTTGTTCTCATAGATGGATCCCATCTCAGATTTCATGGCCTCAAGCCATTTCACGGAATCTAGGTTCATCATCGCTTCCTCATAGTTCGTAGGTTCGTCATGGTCTAGTAACATGACTTCCAGAACAGGATTACCGTACCACTCTGGTGCGGAACGTGCTCTGGTTGACCTACGAGGTTTGGTAGTAACTTGATCCGAAGTTTCATGATCATTATCATTAGCTTCCTCACTAGTTGGTGTAGGCATCACGGGAACGGTCTTCTATGATGAGCTACTTTCCAATTCGAGAGAAGGTACAACTACCTCATCAAGTTATACTTTCCTCCCACTCACTTCTTTCGAGAGAAACTCCTTCTCTAGAAAGGATCCATTCTTAGCAACAAAGATCTTGCCTTCGGGTCTGTGATAGAAGGTGTACACAACAATTTCTTTTGGGTATCCTATGAAGACGCACTTCTCCGATTTGGGTTCGAGCTTATCAGGTTGAAGCTTTTTTACATAAGCATCGCAACCCCAAACTTTAAAAAATGGCAGCTTAGGTTTCTTGCCAAACCACAGTTCATACAGTGTTGTCTCAACGGATTTAGATGGTGCCCGATTTAACGTGAATGTAGCTGTCTCTAATGCATAACCCCAAAATGATAGTGGTAGATCGGTAAGAGACATCATAGATAGCATCATATCCAATAAAGTATGGTTACGACGTTCGGACACACCATTACGCTGTGGTGTTTTAGGTGGCGTGAGTTGTGAAACTATTCCACATTGTTTTAAATGAAGGCCAAACTCGTAACACAAATATTCGCCTCCGCGATCAGATCATAGAAACTTTATTCGGCCTCCTCTCCTAGTCCTATTCGGCCTCCTTCCCTGTGGGGGGCGCGCCACCCCTTTGTGGCCTGGTGTGCCTCCCGCCTATGGCCCATATGGCCCATATCTTCCCTAAGGATGGCAATGGGTAGGGTATGGGGCGGGTAGGGCAATATCATGCCCATACCCGTGTAGTTAATGGGTAAACAATTTTACCCATACCCGTACCCATGGGTACAAAACTTAACCCGTGCCCATACCCGATGGGTGTTGGAAATATGCCCTAGAGGCAATAATAAAATGGTTATTATTGTATTTCCTTGTTCATGATAATTGTCTATTGTTCATGCTATAATTGTATTAACTGGAAACCGTAATACATGTGCGAATACATAGAGCACAACATGTCCCTAGTAAGCCTCTAGTTGACTAGCTCGTTGATCAATAGATGGTTATGGTTTCCTGACCATGGACATTGGATGTCATTGATAACGGGATCACATCATTAGGAGAATGATGTGATGGACAAGACCCAATCCTAAGCATAGCACAAGATCGTGTAGTTCGTTTGCTAAGAGCTTTTCTAATGTCAAGTATCGTTTCCTTAGACCATGAGATTGTGCAACTCCCGGATACCGTAGGAATGCTTTGGGTGTACCAAACGTCACAACGTAACTGGGTGGCTATAAAGGTGCACTACAGGTATCTCCGAAAGTGTCTGTTGGGTTGGCACGAATCGAGACTGGGATTTGTCACTCCGTATGACGGAGAGGTATCTCTGGGCCCACTCGGTAATGCATCATCATAATGAGCTCAATGTGACTAAGGAGTTAGCCACGGGATCATGCGTTACGGAACGAGTAAAGAGACTTGCCGGTAACGAGATTGAACGAGGTATTGGGATACCGACGATCGAATCTCGGGCAAGTAACATACCGATAGACAAAGGGAATTGTATACGGGATTGATTGAATCCCCGACATCGTGGTTCATCCGATGAGATCATCGTGGAACATGTGGGAGCCAATATGGGTATCCAGATCCCGCTATTGGTTATTGGCCGGAGAGGTGTCTCGGTCATGTCTGCATGGTTCCCGAACCCGTAGGGTCTACACACTTAAGGTTCGGTGACGCTAGAGTTGTTATGGGAAATAGTATGTGGTTACCGAAGGTTGCTCGGAGTCCCGGATGAGATCCCGGACATCACGAGGAGTTCCGGAATGGTCCGGCGGTGAAGATCGATATATTGGACGAAGGGTATTGGAGTCCGGAAGTGTTCCGGGGGTACCAGGCTATGGCCAGCATGACCGAAAGGTGTTTCGGGAGCCCCGGCAAGTGTTGGAGGGCCTCATGGGCCAAAGGGGAAGGGGAAAACCAGCCCACTAAGGGGTGGTGCGCCCCCCACACCCTTTCCCACGTTACTTGGGGAGGTGGGGCGCCTCCACCTGGCTTGGGAGGCAAGCCTCCACCTGCTTGGCTTGGGGGGCAAGTCTCCCTAGGATTTTCCCTAGGGAGATCCAATCTGCTTGGCCGCCGCCCCCTAGGGGAAACCCTAGGGCGCCTCCCCCTCTCCCCTTGCCCCTATATATAGTGGAGGGGTGGGAGGGCAGCCGCACCTCTTCCCTGGCGCAGCCCTCCCTCCTCATACACCTCCTCCTCCTCCGTAGTGCTTAGCGAAGCTCTGCCGGAGAACCACGAGCTCCATTGCCACCACGCCGTCGTGCTGCTGGAGTTCTCCCTCAACTTCTCCTCTCCCCTTGCTGGATCAAGAAGGAGGAGACGTCCCCGGGCTGTACGTGTGTTGAACGCGGAGGCGCCGTCCGTTCGGCGCTAGATCGGATCTTCCGCGATTTGAATCGCTGCGAGTACGACTCCATCAACCGCGTTCTTGTAACGCTTCCGCTTAGCGATCTTCAAGGGTATGAAGATGCACTCCCTCTCTCTCGTTGCTAGCATCTCCTAGATTGATCTTGGTGACACGTAGGAAAATTTTGAATTATTGCTACGTTCCCCAACAGTGGCATCATGAGCTAGGTCTATGCGTAGATTCTATGCACGAGTAGAACACAAAGTAGTTGTGGGCGATGATTTGTTCAATTTGCTTACCGTTACTAGTCTTATCTTGATTCGGCGGCATTGTGGGATGAAGCGGCCCGGACCGACCTTACACGTACTCTTACGTGAGACAGGTTCCACCGACTGACATGCACTTGATGCATAAGGTGGCTAGCGGGTGTCTGTCTCTCCCACTTTAGTCGGATCGGATTCGATGAAGAGGGTCCTTATGAAGGGTAAATAGCAATTGGCATATCACCGTTGTGGCTTTTGCGTAGGTAAGAAACGTTCTTGCTAGAAACCCATAGCAGCCACGTAAAACATGCAACAACAATTAGAGGACGTCTAACTTGTTTTTGCAGGGTATGCTATGTGATGTGATATGGCCAAAAGGATGTGATGAATTATATATATGTGATGTATGAGATTGATCATGTTCTTGTAATAGGAATCACGACTTGCATGTCGATGAGTATGACAACCGGCAGGAGCCATAGGAGTTGTCTTAATTTATTGTATGACCTGCGTGTCAATGAAAAACGCCATGTAATTACTTTACTTTATTGCTAACCGTTAGCCATAGTAGTAGAAGTAATAGTTGGCGAGACAACTTCATGAAGACACGATGATGGAGATCATGGTGTCATGCCGGTGACGAAGGTGATCATGCCGCGCCTCGAAGATGGAGATCAAAAGGCGCAAGATGATATTGGCCATATCATGTCACTTTATGATTTGCATGTGATGTTTGTCATGTTTACATCTTATTTGCTTAGAACGACGGTAGCATAAATAAGATGATCCCTCACTAAAATTTCAAGAGATGTGTTCCCCCTAACTGTGCACCGTTGCGAAGGTTCGTTGTTTCGAAGCACCACGTGATGATCGGGTGTGATAGATTCTAACGTTCGCATACAACGGGTGTAAGCCAGATTTACACATGCGAAACACTTAGGTTGACTTGACGAGCCTAGCATGTACAGACATGGCCTCGGAACACAAGAGACCGAAAGGTCGAACATGAGTCGTATAGTAGATACGATCAACATGGAGATGTTCACCGATGATGACTAGTCCGTCTCACGTGATGATCGGACACGGCCTAGTTGACTCGGATCATGTATCACTTAGATGACTAGAGGGATGTCTATCTGAGTGGGAGTTCATTAAATAATTTGATTAGATGAACTTAATTATCATGAACATAGTCAAAAGGTCTTTGCAAATTATGTCGTAGCTTACGCTTTAGTTCTACTAAGATATGTTCCTAGAGAAAATTTAGTTGAAAGTTGATAGTAGCAATTATGCGGACTGGGTCCGTAAACTGAGGATTGTCCTCATTGCTGCACAGAAGGCTTATGTCCTTAATGCACCGCTCGGTGTGCTGAACCTCGAGCGTCGTCTGTAGATGTTGCGAACATCTGACATACACGTTTTGATGACTACGTGATAGTTCAGTGTGTAATGCTAACGGTTTAAAATTGTGGCACCAAAGACGGTTTTGAAACGTCGCAGAACATATGAGATGTTCCAAAGACTGAAATTGGGATTTCAGACTAGTGCCCACGTCAAGAGGTATGAGACCTCTGACAAGTTTCTTAAGCCTGCAAACTAAGGGAGAAAAGCTCAATCGTTGAGCATGTGCTCAGATTGTCTGAGTACTACAATCGCTTGAATCGAGTGGGAGTTAATCTTCCAGATGAGATAGTGATGGTTCTCCATAGTCACTGCCACCAAGCTATTAGAGCTTCGTGATGAACTATAACATATCAGGGATAGACATGATGATCCTTGAGCAACTCGCGATGTTTGACACCGCGAAAGTAGAAATCAAGTAGGAGCATCAATTGTTGATGGTTAGTAAAACCACTAGTTTCAAGAAGGGCACGGGCAACAAGGGATACTTCATGAAACGGCAAATCAGTTGCAGCTCTAGTGAAGAAAGCCAAGGTTGAACCCAAACCCGAGACTAAGTGCTTCTGAGATGAGGGGAACGGTCACTGAAGCAGAACTACCCTAGATACTTCGTAGATGAGAAGGCTGGTAAGGTCGACAGAAGTATATTGGATATACATTATATTAATGTGTACTTTACTAGTACTCCTAGTAGCACCAGGGTATTAGATACCGGTTCGGTTGCTAAGTGTTAGTAACTCGAAATAAAAGCTGCGGAATAAACGGAGACTAGCTAAAAGTGAGATGACGATATGTGTTGGAAGTGTTTCCAAGGTTGATGTGATCAAGCATCGCATGCTCCCTCTACCATCGAGATTGGTGTTAAACCTAAATAATTGTTATTTGGTGTTTACGTTGAGCATAGACATGATTGGATTATGATGTTCATTTAAGAAGAATAATGGTTACTCTTTTTATTTGAATAATACCTTCAATGGTCTTGCACCTAAAATAAATGGTTTATTGAATCTCGATCGTAGTGATACACATGTTCATGCCAAAAGATATAAGATAGTAATGATAGTACCACATACTTGTGGCACTGCCATTTGAGTCATATTGGTATAAAACGCATGAAGAAGCTCCATGTTGATGGATCTTTGGACTCACTCGTTTTTGAAAAGATTGAGACATGCGAACCATGTCTATTGGTATATATGCATGAAGAAACTCCATACAGATGGATCGTTTGGACTCACTTGATTTTGAATCACTTGAGACATGCAAATCATACCACATGGGCAAGATGACTGAAAGGCCTCGTTTTCAGTAAGATGGAACAAGAAAGCAACTTGTTGGAAGTAATACATTTTGATGTGTGCAGTCCAATGAGTGCTGAGGCATGCAGTGGATATCGTTATGTTCTTACTTCACAGATGATTTGAGTAGATGCTGAGTATATTTACTTGATGAAACACAAGTCTGAATTATTGAAAGGTTCAAGTAATTTCAGAGTGAAGTTGAAGATCGTCGTGACAAGAGGATAAAATGTCTATGATATGATCATAGAGATGAATATCTGAGTTACGAGTTTGGCACACAATTAAGACATTGTGGAAATTGTTTCACAACTAATACCGCCTGGAACACCATAGTGTGATGGTGTGTCCGAACATCATAACTGCACCCTATTGGATATGGTGCATACCATGATGTCTCTTATCGAATTACCACTATCGTTTATGGGTTAGGCATTAGAGACAACCGCATTCACTTTAAATAGGGCACCACGCAATTCCGTTGAGACGACACCGTATGAACTATGGTTTAGAGAAACCTAAGCTGTCGTTTCTTAAAAGTTTGGGGCTGCGACGCTTATGTGAAAAGTTTCAGGCTGATAAGCTCGAACCCAAAGCGGATAAATGCATCTTCATAGAATACCCAAAACAGTTGGGTATACCTCCTATTTCAGATCCGGAAGCAAAGTGATTGTTTCTAGAAACAGGTCCTTTCTCGAGGAAAAGTTTCTCTCGAAAGAATTGAGTGGGAGGATGGTGGAGACTTGATGAGGTTATTGAACCATGACTTCAACTAGTGTGTAGCAGGGCACAGGAAGTTGTTCCTGTGGCACCTACACCAATTGAAGTGGAAGCTTATGATAGTGATCATGAAACTTCGGATCAAGTCACTACCAAACCTCGTAGGTCGACAAGGATGCGTACTACTTCAGAGTGGTACGTAATCCTGTCTTGGAAGTCATGTTGCTAGACAACAATGAACCTACGAGCTATGGAGAAGCGATGGTGGGCCCGGATTCCGACGAATGGCTCGAGGCCATAAAATCCGAGAGAGGATCCATGTATAAAAACAAAGTATAGACTTTGGAAGAACTACTTGATGGTCGTAAGGCTGTTGGGTGCAGATGGATTTTAAAAGGAAGACGACAATGATGGTAAGTGTCACCATTAAGAAAGCTCGACTTGTCGTTAAGATGTTTTCCGACAAGTTCAAGGAGTTGACTGCGATGAGACTTTCTCACTCGTAGCGATGCTAAGAGTCTGTTGGAATTATATTAGCAGTTACTGCATTATTTATGAAATCTTGCAGATAGGATGTCAAAACATTGTTTCCTCGACGATTTTCTTGAGGAAAGGTTGTATGTGATACAACCAGAAGGTTTTGTCAATCCTGAAAGATGCTAACAAGTATGCAAAGCTCCAGCAATCCTTCTAAGGACTGGAGTAAGCATCTCGGAGTTGGAATGTACGCTTTGATGAGATGATCAAAGATTTTGGGTTTATACAAAGTTTATGAGAAACTTGTATTTCCAAAGAAGTGAGTGGGAGCACTATAGAATTTTTGATGAGTATATGTTGTTAACATATTGTTGATCAGAAATGATGTAGAATTTCTGGAAAGCATACAGGGTTATTTGAAAAGTGTTTTTCAATGGAAAACCTGGATTAAGCTACTTGAACATTGAGCATCAAGATCTATAAGGATAGATCAAAAACGCTTAATAGTACTTTCAAATGAATACATACCGTGACAAGATTTTGAAGGAGTTCAAAATAGATCAGCAAAGAAGGAGTTCTTGGCTGTGTTACAAGGTGTGAGTATTGAGTAAGACTCAAGACCTGACCACGGCAGAAGAGAGAGAAAGGACGAAGGTCGTCCCCTATGCTTTAGACGTAGGCTCTACAGTATGCTATGCTGTGTACCGCACCTGAAGTGTGCCTTGCCATGAGTTAGTCAAGGGGTACAATAGTGATCCAGGAATGGATCACATGACAGCGGTCGAACTTATCCTTAGTAACTAGTGGACTAAGGAATTTTCTCGATTATGGAGGTGGTAAAAGAGTTCGTCGTAAAGGGTTACGTCGATGCAAACTTTGACACTAATCCGGATGACTCTGAGTAGTAAACCGGATTCGTATAGTAGAGCAGTTATTTGGAATAGCTCCAAGTAGCGCGTGGTAGCTGCATCTACAAGATGACATAGAGATTTGTAAAGCACACACGGATCTGGAAGGTTCAGACCCGTTGACTAGTAACCTCTCTCACAAGCGAGATATGAACAAACCCCATGGGTGTTGGATTCATTACAATCACATAGTGATGTGAACTAGATTATTGACTCTAGTGCAAGTGGGAGACTGTTGGAAATATGCCCTAGAGGCAATAATAAAATGGTTATTATTGTATTTCCTTGTTCATGATAATTGTCTATTGTTCATGCTATAATTGTATTAACTGGAAACCGTAATACATGTGTGAATACATAGACCACAACATGTCCCTAGTAAGCCTCTAGTTGACTAGCTCGTTGATCAATAGATGGTTATGGTTTCCTGACCATGGACATTGGATGTCATTGATAACGGGATCACATCATTAGGAGAATGATGTGATGGACAAGACCCAATCCTAAGCATAGCACAAGATCGTGTAGTTCGTTTGCTAAGAGCTTTTCTAATGTCAAGTATCGTTTCCTTAGACCATGAGATTGTGCAACTCCCGGATACCGTAGGAATGCTTTGGGTGTACCAAACGTCACAACGTAACTGAGTGGCTATAAAGGTGCACTACAGGTATCTCCGAAAGTGTCTGTTGGGTTGGCATGAATCGAGACTGGGATTTGTCACTCCGTATGACGGAGAGGTATCTCTGGGCCCACTCGGTAATGCATCATCATAATGAGCTCAATGTGACTAAGGAGTTAGCCACGGGATCATGCGTTACGGAACGAGTAAAGAGACTTGCCGGTAATGAGATTGAAAGAGGTATTGGGATACCGACGATCGAATCTCGGGCAAGTAACATACCGATAGACAAAGGGAATTGTATACAGGATTGATTGAATCCCCGACACGTGGTTCATCCGATGAGATCATCGTGGAACATGTGGGAGCCAATATGGGTATCCAGATCCCGCTATTGGTTATTGGCCGGAGAGGTGTCTCGGTCATGTCTGCATGGTTCCCGAACCCGTAGGGTCTACACACTTAAGGTTCGGTGACACTAGAGTTGTTATGGGAAATAGTATGTGGTTACCGAAGGTTGTTCGGAGTCCCGGATGAGATCCCGGACATCATGAAGAGTTCCGGAATGGTCCGGCGGTGAAGATCGATATATTGGACGAAGGGTATTGGAGTCCGGAAGTGTTCCGGGGGTACCAGGCTATGGCCAGCATGACCGAAAGGTGTTTCGGGAGCCCCGGCAAGTGTTGGAGGGCCTCATGGGCCAAAGGGGAAGGGGCAAACCAGCCCATAAGGGGTGGTGCGCCCCCCACACCCTTTCCCACGTTACTTGGGGAGGTGGGGCGCCTCCACCTGCTTGGCTTGGGGGGCAAGTCTCCCTAGGATTTTCCCTAGGGAGATCCAATCTGCTTGGCCGCCGCCCCCTAGGGGAAACCCTAGGGCGCCTCCCCCTCTCCCCTTGCCCCTATATATAGTGGAGGGGTGGGAGGGCAGCCGCACCTCTTCCCTGGCGCAGCCCTCCCTCCTCATACACCTCCTCCTCCTCCGTAGTGCTTAGCGAAGCTCTGCCAAAGAACCACGAGCTCCATTGCCACCACGCCGTCGTGCTGCTGGAGTTCTCCCTCAACTTCTCCTCTCCCCTTGCTGGATCAAGAAGGAGGAGACGTCCCCGGGCTGTACGTGTGTTGAACGCGGAGGCGCCGTCCGTTCGGCGCTAGATCGGAACTTCCGCGATTTGAATCGCTGCGAGTACGACTCCATCAACCGTGTTCTTCTAACGCTTCCGCTTAGCGATCTTCAAGGGTATGAAGATGCACTCCCTCTCTCTCGTTGCTAGCATCTCCTAGATTGATCTTGGTGACACGTAGGAATGGGTACTCATACCCATTGGGTACCCAACGGGTATATTAATAGTACACAAGTTATTTGCAATTTTACATTCATCTATAGCATGTTTGGTAAAAACATTGATCGCAACTAAATAATTGGTAGATGAGTGCATGAAAATTATGTCAATTCAAATTGACAATTGGTGAAAACTTTAACATAGGTTCACAAACTCATGGCACAACTTTAACATAGCTACACTTGTGAATCATGGGTAAGGCTAACATGTCAGTATAAATAGGTAGGGTATGGGAATATCCATGGGTAAAAGGCTATACATGTGCCCTACCCATGACTTAATGGGTAGCGTATGGGTACTACCCGTGGGTATAAAATTATGCCCATACCCTGCCCGTGTGGGTACGGTATCCGCGGGTTCCCGTACCCATGGGTAAAATTGCCATCCTTAATCTTCCCCAGGGGGTTCCGGTAACCCTCCCGGTACTCCGATATGTACCTGATACATTCCGGAACACTTCCGGTGTCTTAATACTATCATCCAATATATCAATCTTTACCTCTCGACCATTTCGAGACTCCTCGCCATGTACGTGATCTCATCCGGGACTCCGAACAACATTCGGTCACCAAATCACATAACTCATATAATACAAATCGTCATCGAACGTTAAGCGTGCGGACCCTACGGGTTCGAGAACTATGTAGACATGACCGAGACAGCTCTCCGGTCAATAACCAATAGCGGAACCTGGATGCTCATATTGGCTCCCACATATTCTGCGAAGATCTTTATTGGTCGAACCGCAATGACAACATACGTTATTCCCTTTGTCATCGGTATGTTACTTGCCCGAGATTCGATCATAGGTATCTTCATACCTAGTTCAATCTCGTTACCGGCAAGTCTCTTTACTCATTCCGTAATGCATCATCCCGCAAATAACTCATTAGTCACATTGCTTGCAAGGCTTATTATGATGTGCATTACCGAGAGGGCCCAGAGATACCTCTCCGATACTCGGAGTGACAAATCCTAATCTCGATCTATGCCAACCCAACAAAACACCTTCGGAGATACCTGTAGAGCATCTTTATAATCACCCAGTTACGTTGTGACGTTTGATAGCACACAAGGCATTCCCCCGGTATCCGGGAGTTGCATAATCTCATAGTCAAAGGAATATGTATAAGTCATGAAGAAAGCAATAGCAATAGAACTTCACGATCATTATGCTAAGCTAACGGATGGGTCTTGTCCATCACATTATTCTTCTAATGATGTAATCCCATTCATCAAATGACAACACATGTCTATGGTTAGGAAACTTAACCATCTTTGATTAACGAGCTAGTCTAGTAGAGGCTTACTAGGGACACTGTGTTTTGTCCATGTATCCACACATGTATCAAGTTTTCGGTTAATACAATTCTAGCATGAATAATAGACATTTATCATGATATAAGGAAATATAAATAACAACTTTATTATTGCCTCTAGGGCATATTTCCTTCACACCATGCATCCATGGCCCTAAGGCTACATGAGACCGATGCAGACCGGCGACGGTGCCGGCGGGTTCCCTAGTGGTAGGGTTCCCTTGCCTAGGAGCGAAGGGGTACGAGCTTTGCGCGTATTAACCATGTTTATTGATAGTTTACACAAAGTACGTCAGATCAAACAAAGACAAAAAAATCAAAAGGTCAAGATAAAACATAAAGTTACATCAAAAGTCCTTGGTGGTCATTAACTCCAAATTCATCTTTTGCATCTCGACTTTTCTTCAAACATCCAGCGAAGAAACTGCAGAAGAGCGAACTTGCACACGGTGCATTACCAAATTCAAGGATTCAAATAGCTGTATGAGCCATCTACGACAACGGCTTAGAAGCTAAGACCGTCAAACATACTGTGATCAAGGGTACATCATTTGTAAGATAGGTTGTGGAATTGTTGCTTAGCCTATTAGGAGCACACGCAAAAAATCAACATACCCAGTGACAAGAGTATGCTTGACAAAAGAACGAACATACATGCCTGGTGATGAGAGCGTGCTTGACAATACTATCGTGGCCACCATCGAATGATAGGCTGAAGCGTCGAGCGACGATCTACAAGAGCGGGAGCCATTGATCTGCGGGACTAAGGGGTCTGCTAGAGATGCTCTAAAACACCATCAATCCTCGGTAAGTCGTATCAGCCACGATAGCCACATTAGAACGACGGTAGAAACCATGAGAACTATTCCGTAGTACGCCACCTCCATCGTCTAGACTTTGTTGTCAAGGACACGTAAATAAAACATAGATGAAAAGTAAATTGGATTCCGAGTGTTGATCGATAGTTCCCCCCAAGGCTGGGAGCCATCGAAAACCACGAACCTCCAAAACGAAGGAAGAGCTTAAGCACGCACACTTCTTAAGTATTTGTTTGCCTTTTTGCTTGCTTTCATCATACTTAAAACGAAAATTGGTCATCTTGTTCTTATCCTTAGGGCTGCGCTACGCGTCGGCCGGTGGCTTAGTTAAAAACATCCGCCGCCTAGCTGGCCGTTGGATGGACGCGCTGCTAGCCGTCCAATGTACCACCCACGTTCCCCATCTCCCTTCTGCAACAAGTGTGGTGTTGCAGAAACAAGGGCCGTGCTACGCGTCCGTCGGTTGAAGTTCGGGAAGGTTCGACCACCTCCCACGCCGTTAGATCTCCCCACGTGAGCGTCACAAATTGCAATAAGCTAGTTTGTTACGCTCATCCCTCTGCAACAACGACTTTGTTGCAAACCACTGTGAAGAGTTATCGTGTGACTTCACGAATTGCAACAAGTTGGTTGTTGCTGAAACAAAGACTTTGTGTGGAGACGTGATGTAACTTTTGCTATAATGATATTGTTGCAGAAAATTTTGCAACTGTGGTGATGTTGCAGAAAAAATTGTCTCCACTTTTATGCAACAAAGGTAATGTTGCAGAAATTTTTTGCCTTCACATTCATGCAACGTAGGTGATGTTCCGGGAGCAAGTTTTGCAACATTACTGATGTTGCGGAATTTATTTGCAATGAATAGGGTTGGCCCAGGTAGTAGGGACCAGGCACGTGCACCAAGTCTTCATGCGAGTCACGCGCCTTCACAATCCAGTGGACCAACGGGTCGCGATCTGACGGCCGCGCGAGCGACGGTTGCAGCGAGAAAGATCGGCCGGTTGATTGGAAGCTTTTTCCTTATCCTTAAGTACGTTCTCCCTTTTTTTCATTTTGATTTTTCTTCTTGTATATTTGTTTCTTTCATTGTTTTTTCTTGAAATATTTCTTAACGTCCTACCATTTTTTGATATACCAAATAAATTATGTTTTCTTTAACAAGCCAATAGTTTACACCAAATAAAATCCTGACATTTATTAAGCTAGGTAAATCACAGGTAGTAGCATTTTGTAAACAATTATTCACATAATTACATTAATATGAAAAATTAAACTCAGGGACTAACGTGCTATAATATTTATTGCCAGTTATAAACACGGACAATTATTTAAAGTTTTCTACAAGAAAAAATATTTAAAAAGCATTCCCTCGAAGAAGGGGAAACAAAACCTAATGGTGCGTGGGCCGAGTTAACCAGGCCAATATCTGGCCTAACGCGTGGCTCGCTATGAAGGCCCAACACGTGGCATTGCGCTTGCCTGCCGCCGCGTGCCCTATATAGCTTGAGCCGCCGCGGCCCGCGTCACCGCCGACGCATCAACCCCGCCTCCCACGAGCGTCGCCGCCATCGCCGTCCCGTTCCGCATCGTCGCGGCGTCGCATCCCTGCTGTCTCCACACGCCCACGAGCTTTGGCCACTGGCTTTTGGGTTCCAAGGTCTGGGCTTGTGATCAGCCAAACCCCACTGACCCCCACGATTGCAGGGCAGATGAATGCTGCTGCTTCTTCTAATCAACATGCCAATGCCACGATAACTACTCAATTTTGTCACCAGAAGTTTCTTCCTGTAAATTCACTCGCGTGGTTGTCTCGTTGTTAATTTCCATTTTCCATTGTGAGTTTGTGACAGGTTGAGAAGGAAGGGGGTCGCCATGGAAGGAGACCCCAGAGAGAGGGAGAACCGCCGAGGCTCTCTGGACGAGATGGAGATGAAGGTGGCCAGGTTCTCGCGGGGGAAGGCGGCAAACCTGGGGGTAGGAATAGGATTGCTGCTCTCCTTCTGTCCTACTAGTGTGGTTGTTGGAAATTCAGGTGCTACATGCTCTGCCTGCTATAATACTTCAGAAGTGAATTTGACATCTTTGGTTTTCTCCGTAACAGGATTTGCGCGACAAGAAACTGAAAGGGCAGCTCGCTGGAAAAGAGAAGCTGATTGGAGTGTCCGCCAAAGCTGCCGCTCAGGCTGAAAAGGTGTGTGTTTGTGGATTTGTGGATTTGTTGCAGAATGTATGTGAATTTGTTGTTTCATACAACATATATGTAGCTATCTCACTGGAAATCTCGGGGGCACTAACCAACGGTGTATGCATGATAAGGGAATCTGGCATTCTAGACTAGTGACTTGTGGCAATGTGATGTTCTAGAATACAGCTCTGGTTTAGCTGTTCACCAGTGTCGTGCGGAACTGTTTGAATGAAGTGCTCTACTCATATGTATAGAATCCACATTTTAAATGTAAACATAGATTGATCTGGCGTTGCCGTTAAAGAGATGATGGCCAGCCGGCGAAAGACCAGCCAGTAGATTTTCGACGCATCTACCGTGACAAGGAGTAAAATTTACTGAGTGTACACATACTCTTTTTGGATCGTTTTAATTCACATTACTTGACAATTATGGCATAGATAGGTATGGCTATCACTTTCATGTCACTTTGAGTATGGACTCTCTTGCATAACTCCATGGTGCTCGTTGGAACATAATATAACAGTGCACCCATCTAAATTCTTTGCCTACCTCATGCCTCTTGATTTTCATGCTAAACAATTATCCAGTCGAACTGACTTGTGCAAACATGAGATAATTTGCACTATGCTGATTTTTCTTTTACTCAATTTACAGTGGCTATTGCCTAGCGTTGGGGGCTATCTAGAGCCTGAAGGTCTCGAAAAGACATACAGATTTGAGCAGTGGTCGATTCTGCCAAAGGTGGACATTGGGAGTTCAAGAAAATCATTTGACATGATCTTACCTGGTAAATATGTAGATCTGTTACACTATTATCTGAATCTGCCACCCTATCTACATTATCCAGTATCA
The DNA here is from genome assembly GCF_018294505.1 of Triticum aestivum. Taxonomy (NCBI): domain Eukaryota; kingdom Viridiplantae; phylum Streptophyta; class Magnoliopsida; order Poales; family Poaceae; genus Triticum; species Triticum aestivum. The sequence continues at coordinate 461,411,464 of NC_057796.1, forward strand.
AAATAGCCACATGATGGCCAGCTCAGATTGACGATATCGTATTTCTTGATTCTTATTGTGTATGCCTTTATAGACTTACCATGTGGTTGTTACATATACCCTCCTTACTGTTTACGTGAAAGGAAGATGCAAGTTAGCCTGTAAAACATTTGTAACCATAACATAACATTGAAACTATCAGCTTTGTATGACTAAACAGTTTTCCTAATCGAATAGTTCAGTGAAAGAATTTTTCTGCAGGCTCTTATGTTATTTCATTAGGCATACTCTATGCTGCGACCTTGCTGAATGCTGACTGTCAGTTTCCCTAATTATGGTTTATGACCATGAGTTGTATGAGGGTGCTGATCGACTAGCTGTTTTGTATGCAGTGTTTGGTCCTTATACTCTGGAATACACACCAAATGGGCGCTACATGATAGTAGGTGGGCGAAAAGGTCATATTGCATTTATGGATATGTTGAATATGGAACTCATCAATGAATTTGAGGTCAGCTTTCGGTATTTAAGCAGTTTGTCAGTATGTAGGTTTACTTCTCTTTTGTTCTTTTTTCCTCAGTAAAATGTTCACTATTGAATTTCAGTGCTTTGCTCATAAATTAGGCTCGCGAGAATGATATTAGTATGGTCCTCAATATTGGTGGAAATAGCAGTATTAAAAGTTTGTGCCTTTTGTTAGACCAACCTGAAAGCAAGAACTAAATGAACTCTGGGGTTTAGTCTGCTAGTTCGACAAATATACAAATGTGAAGGCTAAAAGGAGCCTAAGATACCATTGTGAAATAAGGATATCTATTTTATGTACTCATAAGTTGTAGAGTAAAGATGATACACATTTTAATTGTGGAGGGCGTGGATGTTGAAGTCAAGGAACTACTTATAGTTCATATTTTTCCAAGGTATTGAAACTAGAAACTAGAGTACCTGGTAGGTACCCAAGAGTTTGCTCACCTTGCAGGGATTACACGGGTTAATCGCCCTTATACTTAGTTATAATCAGCCTTATACTCTGGTTGTTCTGATAACCTAGTCATTGAGTTTTTTTCATTTCATACGGTTTGAGTGATAGCAGCTCAAATTCGGATAAAATATGCTGAGTTTAGAGTAGGTAGTTTTTCTTGTTTGCCTAGAAAAGACAAAAGAGTAAAGTCTTCAGAGACTTTCCCGTTGTCTCCCCGTTGGTTTCCAAGGTTTGCAGAAGTGATAGCTAGGCACTAAGCGGGCGGTGTATGGATGCCTAGTTCCTAGACAGTAGCCTAGAACATGGTGACAAGCAGCCAAGCAGCCAACCGAATACCTGGGCCAAGGACCATGCATCCAAGAGCAAAAATACATAGGTAAGGGAGTAGGATGGAGGGTGTATGTGGAGAATGTACAGGTCGTTGCAGCAGGCAGCTGGAGGAGGATGTTTTGTGGTGGTAGGGGAGTGTGGCTCGTGGAGTCTGGAAAATGATGTCCCCTGTCCCCATGTTTTAGTCCATAAAATGGAGCGTCTAAGCAGCGCCGAATAGCACCTTTAGAACCTTGATTAAAGAAAGCGGACCTGAATCCTTCACATTGTTTGTCCCTCGTCAAAAAAGAGAAATTCCTATATAAGGATAGCACGGATCTTGACACAAACTGAATGGTCTAGATAGAGGGTACACTGGTATGTGGGTACAAAAAATCCACACTCCATCCTAATACTGTTCCCCACTTTTCTCCAACATATCAGCCCCTGGTTTTTATAATCACGGTGACTGTAGACATCTCCAACATTATTTCTTGTTGCACCTCATATATGTATTGTATTTCTCTGATCTTATCTTTTTTATAGGTGAAGGAAACTGTGTGCGACGTGGCATTTTTACAGAACGAGCAACTCTTTGCAGTCGCCCAGAGAAAGTAATTTATTGACTGTACTCAAGCTTTGCGACATATTTCCATTTCTCATGAAGTATATCAACATGTTCCATGTGCTAAAAAAGATGTAATAAGATGACCCCTACAGCTTGATGATGTAAAGAAAGGATGGACAAACCCATGCTCAGCAAAATAAGAACCGTTGTCAGAATATGTTTGATATGTGGATCAATCAGGCTACAGAATGACGCAACATTTCAACATGATTCACTACACCGTTTCCCTGTACAATTTCCCATGAGTGGGATCATCATAAAATGGCATCTGTGAACAAGACTAATTTTTGGCAGTTTCTTGAACTGTTAGTGCATAAATATGTGGGCTAGGTACAGCTTAGGGTTGCCTTCTGACTTCAATATTCGAGAATGGGTGATCTGGACTCTGGAACTGTTAGTTTCTTAAATCGTGTATTAATACTCTATGTGCAAATGGTGCTTACAAGCTGTGAAGGGCTGATTATGCTAATGATTTCTATAGATTTTTTATAGTTCCTCACAAGAATATTGTTCAAACAGGTATCCGTACATATATAATCGTCATGGCACAGAAATTCACTGTCTGAAGGTAATCATGATTTAAATACCTCTATGTTCTTGGTAACTTTGCCCTGGTTTTTGATGATTTTGAAGAAGTGGTTGTATGTATAGTAAATCCGGGAATAGGAGCCTTTGTATGATCTCTACAGAACTAGTGATTGATTAATATAACTCTTATGTTAGGTACATTCAGTGATTTGTTCTTAGATCAGCTAATGGGAATACATGACCTCCCTTTTTTGTAGTTGGAAAACTAATAACTAGTGCCCAGACCACATATTGATATGCATCTGCATGTCAGTGTGATATTCAGATGCATTTTCAACAACTGAAAGCTTAGTGGTGGCAAAATACCGGGCATGCAAATATCCGAATTGAATGTTCCTTTGTTGATGAATGTGATGCTTTTTTTCACATAGGGCTTTCCAAAAGGAACTTATTGGTACGTACTAAACAGTTGAGTACTGCAAAAAATTGGTCTCAAGGAATTACTTTGGACAGTGCTTCTGTTTCTTATAAGCATCATAACACTAGTGTAGCGACACCTTCATAGCTACCAGTCAATTATCGAATTTGTACCCAATGCGTCTCCACAAAAGACGTGCTATCTCCAAAATACTTCTTTTGAGAGTCTAACAGTGATCACTCTTCCGTTTCACAGGAACATGGCAAATCGCTGAAGCTTCAGTTTCTGGATAAACACTTACTCTTGGCATCGATAAACAGCTATGGGCAGCTCCACTACCAAGACATGAGCACTGGTGAGATGGTTGCAAACTACAGCACAGGTCTTGGACGTACGGACGTGATGCGGGTAAACCCCTACAATGCCGTCATTGGCCTTGGACATGCTCGTGGGAAACTCACCATGTGGAAGCCAACCAGTGTGAAACCCCTTGTCACAATGTTGTGCCATAAGGGCTCTCTGACTGCCGTCGCATTTGACAGGGGTGGTCACCTTATGGCAACTGCAGGTGGAGACCAGAAGATTAAGATTTGGGATCTCAGGAAGTTTGAGGTTGTGCATTCATACACCGCACGTGCTCAGTCCCTGGATTTCAGCCAGAAGGGGTTGTTGGCGAGCAGCAACGGATCTCTAGTGGAGATATACAGGGATTGCGGGGGCCAGGACTATAAAATCTATATGAAGCACAGAATGGTAAAGGGATATCAGGTGGGCAAGGTTTTGTTCCGCCCTTACGAGGACATCTGTGGGATCGGGCACTCCATGGGATTTTCCTCCATGCTCGTTCCTGGATCAGGCGAGCCAAACTTCGATACCTTTGTTGACAACCCCATGGAGACCGGGAAGCAAAGGCGGGAGAAGGAGGTGCAGGCCCTCCTTGACAAGCTCCAACCAGAGACCATCATGCTTGATCCGGATGTGATAGCCACTGTAAGACAACTGAAGAAGAAACAGAAGAAAACCAAGAAAGAGATCGAGGGCGAGATTGAAGGTGCCGTCGAGGCCGCCAAGAACATTAGGGTCAAGAAGAAGACAAAGGGTAGGAGTAAGCCGAGCAGGCGGGCCAAGAAGAAAGAGGAGGAGGTTCTCAGAGCCAAGAGGCCTTTGTTGGATCAACACAAGGAAGCCAGTGGGCACCCTGACAAGAAACTGCGGATTGGCGATGACACCGAGCTGCCGAAAGCATTGCAGCGGTTTGCCAAGAACAGGCAATCGTGATCTTAGTTATCAACTTATCATTAGCGAGTGTGTGCTGTAGTCTATTATGTGAAGGAGTAGCTGGCAAGTAGTAGTTCATGTGAACTTGTTAGAAAAATATGCACCTTTATTCTCTGCTGGGCATTACGTTCTCCAGGTTGAAGTTTGGTTTAGGTCAGCTCTTCTTCCTGGGCTGGCATATTTTTTATGTTTGATGATGCTGAGGTTGAGGCTTGAGAGTACCGTTTGATCTAATTACTTGTGCCTTGGTGGTGTCTAACACTGTTTTATGTGCTCAGCTCCAATTCCTATTGGAATTCAGAACACTGTTTTCATAGGATAAATGTCCTTGGGTCAGAAATACTCGACCAATGCAGCATAGAAAGAAACTATAAGTATAGGTCTGGTGGCTACTGGTTACTGCTGTGAAAGGAGCATGTGTTACTTGTGTATATGTTTGTTTTAGGATCACTCAGATTCATGAAGAAACTATCAAAACCCACTGAAAATTATACAGAACGATCTCCTGTTCCCAACCTTAGTTGTCGCCACCGCCGAAGGTCTCCATACCGCTGTCTCGGACCCTCGCCTCTCCCCTGTCTGATGTTCTCGTCGGTGACAATAGGAGTGGGGACCTGTTTTTGTTTTTTGTTTTTTATTAGGTTTTGTTTCCATGGCGGTGGTGGCGATGAAGGCGAGTTATTGACAAAAAAACTACCACTTTAGGACTTGTTCGGTTGCAAGAGTTTTGAAGAGGGTTGGGGAGGATTAAATCCCCTATAAGTCAAAATCCACCTCAATCCCTCCAAACCTCTCCATTCCTCTCCAAGAGAGGTTTAACTGAACATAGCCTTATGCTTCGTTTGACATGAGAGGTTTTGGGGGGTATCGAGTGGATTTTCCACACGTGGCCCAGAACCCTCTACAATCCTCCTTGGACCATTTGGCAGACGAGGTTTCGCTGGCCCAATCCATCTGATTCCCCCTCGATCCGCCTCGACCCACGCGGGTCAGAAGGCACGAGGAGGCCCTCGTGGAATTGGAGCCACGCGCGAGACCGAGCCTTCTCCTCGCGCCGCCGTCGGCAGCAGCCGTCCTCGCGGAGGGGATGCGTGGCTGGAGGGGATGTGTGGCTGGAGAAGGATTTAAGCTTTCAAGGGGATTGGGTGAAAGAGGGGGATTTACCAAATCCCCTAAAATCCCCTCCTCCCTAAACCTCCACGATCTCTTCCTGTCAAACAAAGCCTTAGGGGTTTGCGTCCCAGTGAACTACCACATTTTAAAAAGTGACCGAAAACTACCAATATTTTTTTATTTTGTGACAAAAACTATCACTTTCAGAAAATGATCAGTTTAGATGATTTAAACACGTTTATGACATCCGGGACCCACCTGCCAGGGCTGACATGGCGACAAAGTCAACTCCATTTAATTTGACTGTTAAGTTGACCAGTGGGGCCCGCATGTCAGCATCAACTTCTTCCTCCTCATCCTCATCCTCCTCTCTCTCTCTCTCTCTCTCTCTCTCTCTCTATGTCTCTCTCTAAACTGTTATTACCTTGTATAACCACGACAAAATACTATCATCCAAGGCAACAAGATATAGTCATCATGCAGGTTGCCCTATTATTAGCCAACGGCTATAGGCAGCCAATCTTTTCAATGAACGCGCGTTGATCCCAGCAATCAAGTCTTGAGATTCATGTCACTACATAGGAAGCCTATCCCCCAAAATCCAATCAAACCCTTCCTATGCACGTCTTCACCTTCGACTATATAAGAAGCCTGCCCCATCTCCCTCCTGTCATCTGCAAACACAACTTCCTACATTCTCTCTTACTCCTTCAGAAGAAAAACTCCCGCAACAATGGCGGTTTCGTCCAAGCTTTTCCCGGCCGCCGTCCTCCTCCTGCTTCTCCTCCTGGCCACAGGTAATCGACTGCATGTTCGTCCTGACGGGCTAGTAACTTCCAACCTAACCTGAGACTGATCGTTCTTGATGCGTGCAGAGATGGGGCCTGTGCGGGAGGCCATGGCGTGCGAGCACGCCCCGTGCAAGAAGTGCACCGGGTCGTGCTTCGACCCGGAGGAGTGCGCCATCACGTGCCGGAACGAGGGCTACGACTCCGGCGACTGCACCGGCGGCGGAGCCTACCGTTGCACGTGCAGCAAGAATTGCTAGCTAGCTAGTGCGTGAAGAACACACGAGTAGAATAAAAAGGGGATTATAGTTCTGTGCTACTCTAGTTTGTTCTTTCCTTTTTGACCTTGGATTTTGTTCGAAGGTTCACACGAATGTGGCCGAAACTCAGTGGACTCCACTAGGGTCCAGTTCTGAGATTATTTTGTGTCGCAAGTTATGTACTAAGAGAGATTTCTCTCAAAAAAGAATATACAAAAAGAGAGTAACTGTTAGTCAAAGGTTTATCCTTCAGAACGGGAGTACGGTGGGCTATCAAATTGACATGCAATGAGACGTACTCCCTCCGTTCCCAAATATAAGTCTTTGTAGATATTCTAACAAGTGACTATATACAGAGCAAAATGAATGAATCTACACTCCAAAATATGTCTACATACATCTGTATATTGTAGTCTGTTTGAAATGTCTAAAAAGATTTATATTTACGAACGGAGGGAGTAGCCAATTGTTGACTCTATTATTAGACATGCTCTTTTAACTAACATCCAAGACTTTGTTTGAAAGACTAAGGGCATGTACAATAGTTGATAAGGTAGTCTTATCTTAAGTTTTGCATGTAATTTAAAGATGACAATATTTTGTCTACAATGAGTCATCTCTTAGCCTTATCTTCAATAACTAGTCATTCCTAAAAACATGGTGAGACATATTGTGCTAAAAGATCATCTCTTGTCTTCTCTTAAATAAGAGAAGACAAGCCTTTTCTTATGAGTTCTCTCTCCTCCACCTCATCACTTATCCTACGTGGCAATGCTAAGATAGCACCATTGTACATGCCCAAAACTGCTTAGCAGCGGTCGAATAAGTGGGTAATGTTGGGATGAACCAAAAAAGTTTGGTAGAGCTGGATCTAAGTGTTGGCTGGTAAACGTCCTGCAGTAAGTAAGATGGGTAGTTATAAACCCTGTCTTGATTTGAGGAGGGAAAATAGGGGTTGAGATTCATATAATCATCGCCAAAATCCAATCCAAACATATCTTAACATTTCAGAACTATCCCAGTGGCGGTTTTCTCGGTCATCCTTCTCCTGGCCACATGTACGTTGTAATTGATTGTTTATATATCCTAATAATATTGGGTGCTTACCTGGCTTGAATGCATGCATGGATTAGACGTCTCCAACCACAATGGTCAAATTTGACCCTTTTCCCCAGAAACATGTCCGAACCATGTACAATGTGTAGGCTCTAGACCCTCATTTGTCCATGTACACAACGATATCTCTCAATTTATTTCTAAATTGTCCAAACACATGCACAAGATTGATAGGGTGGTTTGCTCTCCATTAGATAGGAAAGACTAAAAAAGATAGAATGTGGTCAAAGATGGGAGGTCTGATGGACTATCGGGGCACCCCTATTTCTTCCACACTTATGGTTGTGTTTGGGGATTTGCGAATGGGGATTTGGGAACAACCAGGACAAATGAGAGGATTTGGAGGACTTGGTTGAAGAGGCCATTCTTATCCGCACATTGTCCAGGCTGTTTATTCGGATATATAGATATATGAGGACAATTTGAGTGTCTAGTTGAAGATGCTCTTACATGATGATCAGTAAACATAGGATCTGACCAAATATATTTCTTTGTCTAGCGTAGACTCATTCATACGTGCTAGAAAATTCTTGGAGCTGCCAGTTACACTCAGAGTTGGCAGCTTGGGGCTGCCACTCCGTTCCCGTATATAAGGTGTGTTTATTTTTTACTAATGTGTATTTCTTCTAATCTCACATATTTTCGTTTCTATCTATCCACCCTCATGTACGAAGCAACCTCACAATCAAGCCCAAAAGATGCTAGTATCATATCATGATACCGTAGCTTAATAAAAAATAGTACTATGATGTGTCATGCAAAACAATAAATAAAGTTATCTAAGATGCTAACACGTTAGAATTTGCACTAGGAAGATAATATTTATACACTACGAGTAGGCTAACCGTACGTGTGTGCTACACAAAATAATTTGTTCCCGGCGGAAAGGCATGCAACATGCATTTCTGTTTTTACAGATATATACTTCTAAGGGACCCCGCAAAAAAATACTTCTAAGGGATTATTCAAGGGTATTTTTGTCTCAAACTCTGCTAGATTGCGTGCCTTGCTGAAAAAATACACCTGACATATGAAGGGGGTAGAAAGAAAATTACTTCACGGTTTTCCCCGTGGGATTTTAAAACTAACTCCGATTATGGGTATCATTGGCTTTAAAAAGAAATCAAAATTCATTTATCCACTAGTAAAAAAGGGGCTTTCGTTCGGGCCTGGCCAGCCCATTAGTCCCGGTTCTGCCACGAACCAGGACCAATGGAGGCATTTGTCCCGGTTCGTGAGCCCAGGGGGCCGGCCGAGGCCTCGTGGGCATTGGTCCCGGTTCGTCTGGGCCCATTTGTCCCGGCTCTTGGCACGAACCGGGACCAATGAGCCTCGCTCCTGGCCCACAACCATTGGTCCCGGTTCGTGGCAGGAACCGGGACAAAAGGATGGCCTTTAGTCCCGGCTCCAGCCACGAACCGGGACAAATGAGTTGCCTATATATACCCCATTGCCGGCGAGCAGAGAACTCCACAGTGCTTTGTTTTTTGCTGGCCGGCGAGGAAGGGCATTTGGGTGCTCTAGCTCACCTCTTATGCATGTGAGGTGTTCGATGAAATGCCCGAGCCACACTAGTTAAGCTTTCTCCTCTCGAAGCTCGACCTCCGAGATCCATTTTTTCCAAGATTTGTCTAGGTTTAGCGGTCCGTCACGTCGCGTCCTCGTCTTCACCACCGTCGATCGCCCGCGCCGACCTCGTCGCCGGCACCACCGTGGTGAGCCTCTTGTTCTTATCTTCTTTCTGAAAGAAAAAAATCTTACTTTAGATAGATACTTGTCTAATTTTCTTACTTTTGACACACATAATTATATATAATGCACGCAGATGAACCGGCAATGGATGTACGGTGACAGACACACCTCTGAGTACATTAAGGGCGTGCATAATTTTCTCAAAGTGGCTGAGGCAAACAAGCAGAATGGTTTTATGTGTTGTCCATGCCCTAATTTGTGGGAATACGAGGTCTTACTCTGACAAGAAAATCCTTCACACCCACTTGCTTTATACGGGTTTCATGCCACACTATAATGTTTGGACGAAGCACGGAGAAATAGGGGTTATGATGGAAGACAGCGAAGAAGAAGAGGACGATGACAACTATGTGCCCCCTGAATACGGTGATGCTGCAACGGGGAAAGCTGAAGACCGAGAGGAAGCTGAAGATCCAGAGGAACCAGACGATGTGCCCTATGATGATCTCCGCCGGGTCATTGTTGATGCAAGGGAAAAGTGCGAAAGTGAAAAGGAGAAGCTGAAGTTCGATCGCATGTTAGAGGATCACAAAAAAGGGTTGTACCCCAATTGCGAAGATGGCAACACAAACCTCGGTACCATACTGGAATTGCTGCAGTGGAAGGCAGAGAATGCTGTGCCTGACAAAGGATTTGAGAAGCTGCTGAAAATATTGAAGAAGAAGCTTCCAAAGGATAACGAATTGCCCGACAGTACGTACGCAGCAAAGAAGGTCGTATGCCCTATAGGATTGGAGGTGGGGAAGATACATGCATGCCCTAATGACTGCATCCTCTAACGCGGTGCGTACAAGGATTTGAACGCATGCCCGGTATGCGGTGCATTGCGGTATAAGATCAGACGAGATGACCCTAGTGATGTTTAGGGCGAGACCCGCAGGAAGAGGGTTCCTGCGAAGGTGATGTGGTATGCTCCTATAATAACACGGTTGAAACAACTGTTCAGAAAGAAAGAGCATGCCAAGTTGATGCGATGGCACAGTGAGGACCATAAGAAAGACGGGAAGTTGAGAGCACCCGCTGACGGGTCGCAGTGGAGAAAAATCGAGAGAAAGTTCTGGGCTGAGTTTGCAAGTGACCCAAGGAACGTATGGTTTGCTTTAAGCGCGGATGGCATTAATCCTTTCCGGGAGCAGAGCAGCAATCACAGCACCTGGCACGTGACTCTATGTATGTATAACCTTCCTCCTTGGATGTGCATGAAGCGGAAGTTCATTATGATGCCAATTCTCATCCAAGGCCCTAAGCAACCCGGCAACGACATTGATGTGTACCTAAGGCCATTAGTTGAAGAACTCTTACAGCAGTGGAATGGAACAGGTGTACGTGCGTGGGATGAGCACATGGGGGGAGAATTTGACCTAAGGCGTTGCTATTCGTGACCATCAATGATTGGCCCGCTCTCAGTAACCTTTCAGGACAGACAAACAAGGGATACCACGCATGCACGCACTGTTTAGCTGACACCGAAAGTATATACCTGGACAGATGCAAGAAGAATGTGTACCTGGGCCATCGTCGATTTCTCCCGACCAACCATCAATGTCAAAAGAAAGGCAAGCATTTCAAAGGCAAGGCAGATCACCGGAAGAAGCCCGCCATGCGTACCGGTGATCACGTACTTGCTATGGTCTCTAATTTACACGTAATATTTGGAAAGGGTCCCGACGGACTAGCTGTTCCGAATGACGCTGAGGGACGCACACCCATGTGGAAGAAGAAATCTATATTTTGGGACCTACCCTACTGGAAAGAGCTAGAGGTATGCTCTTCAATCGATGTGATGCACGTGACGAAAAACCTTTGCGTGAACCTGTTAGGCTTCTTGGGCGTGTATGGGAAGACAAAAGATACACCTGAGGCACGGGAGGACCTGCAACGTTTGCACGAAAAAGACGGCATGCCTCCAAAGCAGTACGAAGGTCCTGCCAGCTACGCTCTTACCAAAGAAGAGAAGGAAATCTTTTTTGAATGCCTGCTCAGTATGAAGGTCCCGACTGGCTTCTCGTCGAATATAAAGGGAATAATAAATATTCCAGAGAAAAAGTTCCAAAACCTAAAGTCTCATGACTGCCACGTGATTATGACGCAACTGCTTCCGGTTGCATTGAGGGGGCTTCTACCGGAAAACGTCCGATTAGCCATTGTGAAGCTATGTGCATTCCTCAATGCAATCTCTCAAAAGGTGATCGATCCAGAAATCATACCAAGGCTAAGGAGTGATGTGGCGCAATGTCTTGTCAGTTTCGAGCTGGTGTTCCCACCATCCTTCTTCAATATCATGACGCACGTCCTAGTTCATCTAGTCGACGAGATTGTCAATCTTGGCCCCGTATTTCTACACAATATGTTCCCCTTTGAGAGGTTCATGGGAGTCCTAAAGAAATATGTCTGTAACCATGCTAGGCCGGAAGGAAGCATCTCCATGGGCCATCAAACAGAGGATGTCATTGGGTTTTGTGTTGACTTCATTCCTGGCCTTAAGAAGATAGGTCTCCCTAAATCGCGGTATGATGGGAGACTGACTAGAAAAGACACGCTAGGAGCGGACTCAATAATATGCAGGGACGGGCATTCTTCGTCTCAAGCACACTACACAGTTCTACAGAACTCTACCTTGGTGACCCCGTATGTCGATGAACACAAAAACAGTCTGCGCTCCAAACACCCGGAGCTGTGTGACGACTGGATTACATGTGAACATATCAGGACTTTCAGCAGTTGGTTGGAAACACGTCTCAGAGGTGACACCACTGTTTGTGATGAGCTGTACTCGCTGTCCAGGGGACCATCTTCGACTGTATTGACTTACAAAGGATACGAGATAAATGGGAATACATTTTACACGATCGCCCAAGATCAAAAGAGCACCAACAAAACAGCGGTGTCCGCTCTGATGCAGCAACCGAGAGGGGAAAGGACACATATTATGGTTACATAATGGACATATGGGAACTTGACTACGGACATGATTTTAAGGTCCCTTTGTTTAAGTGCAAATGGGTCAATCTGTCAGGAGGCGGGGTACAGGTAGACCCACAGTACAGAATGACAACAGTGGTTCTGAACAATCTTGGGTACACTGACGAACCGTTCGTCCTAGCCAATGATGTGGCACAGGTTATCTATGTGAAGGACATGTCTACCAAACCGAGAAAAAGAAAAGATAAGCAAGCGAATACATCATACAATGAGCCAAAGCGCCACATAGTTCTTTCAGGAAAAAGGGACATTGTGGGAGTGGAGGGCAAGACAGACATGTGAAGATTATGAAAAGTTTCATGAAATTCCTCCCTTCAAAGTCAAAGCAAAGCACACAAGCGAAAAAAGTGAAGACTTTCTCTCCACAACTATTATGATGATACCATGCCAACTTTCAACCTTTTCGTAGTTCATTTGAAATGTCTATTGTAACAGACGAGTTTCCGTATGAAATCCTGATACTTTGAAACAGATTGTCCGTTTTGTACACGAAGTGCATCCAGTTTTTGCCGTAACCCTCTCTAATTTTTTGCACATGCTATGTGGGTGAAATGATGATACCATGCCAACTTTCAACCTTTTCAGAGTTCATTTGTAGTGCTTTTCAATTTCATGGTCTTATAGCTCAAAATAATCAGTAAATGCATGGAAAATAACAAATGAAGTCAGAAATGGTTGAAAATTGATGATGTGGCTTTGAATGGTGCATTTTGAACACAGAAAAACTATGGAGTTCAAATAAGTTCTAAAAAATGAAATCCCTTTGTAACAGACGAGTTTCCGTATGAAACCTTGATACTTCGAAAGAGATTGTCCGTTTTGTACACGAAGTGCATCCAGTTTTTGTCGTAACCCTCTCTACTTTCTTGCACATGCTATGTGGGTGAAATGATGATACCATGCCAACTTTCAACCTTTTCAGAGTTCATTTGTAGTGTTTTTTAATTTCAGGGTCTTATAGCTCAAAATAATCAGTAAATGCATGGAAAATAACAAATATCATAAAAAAGTAATTAGAAATGGAATAAAATAAACTTTAATAAAATATATAAGTAGAAACAAAATAAAATAAACTTTAATAACATAAATAAAATTTATGAAACTAAAATTATCAACATATTTTCTGTTCAAAACATTATAAGCAACCTCTAGTATTACTGAAACTAAAATTATATAAAATTGATGCAACTAAAATTATCAAAGTTTTTTCTGTTCAAAATCATTAAAAGCAAAAAGAATTTTCATAAAGAACTTTTTTGTTAGAAACTTTAATAGCAAAAAGAATTATCATAAAATAAAATAAATAAGTAATTAGAAACAAAATAAAATAAAATAAATAAGTATTTTGTTGTAAGTAGAAACAAAATAAAATAAATAAAGCAAAAAATAAAAAAATAAACTGGGAAAAAATAAAAAAAGCCACCTACTAGGCCACCACGGCCTGAATACGACTAGAAACCCACCCATGGGCCAGGATTCAGGCCCGTAGAAGGCCCAATAGGCCCACAGGCAGATACAGTGTGTTTAGACCCGAAAGCCTGCATTTGAGAGGAGCTCGAGAGGGCAGCGGGAGTGGGGCTTATAAACCACTCTCGAGCTCCCTCAGCTAGCGAGGTGGGACTAAACTTTCGTGCCACGATGCGGGCAGCACAAGGCCTTTAGTCCCGGTTGGTGCCACCAACCGGTACTAAAGGCATACATTGGTACCGGTTCATGCCAACAACCGGTACCAATGCGCACCCTTTAGTCCCGGTTTGTGCCACCAACCGGGACCAAAGGCCTCTGCTTCCCGCCCTTTGGACTGCTGAAAAGCGACCTTTGGTCCCGGTTGGTGGCTCCAACCGGAACTAAAGGGGTGCTTTGGTCCCGGTTACTGCCACGAACCGGGACCAAAGGTCTGTCTATATAAGCCACACTTGTGAAATTTTCGGTTCAGTTCTTCTTCCCACTGCCCCGACGCCGTCGCCGCGTGCTCCTCTGCCCCGACGCCATCGCTACGCGCGCCCCTGCCCCGACGCCGTCGCCGTGCCGCCGCCCCCTGCCCCAACGCCGTCGCCGCGCGCCGCCCCGCGTCCTCACCGCCCCGGTCCGCGCCGCCCCTGCCCCGACGCCGTCGTCGACACCGCCCCCAGTGAGCCCCGCCTCGCACCCCTGCCCTGCCCCCCGCCGCCGCCGCCGTGGCCGCCGTAAAAAATATATGATTAGATGATTTTTTTTTGTTCATAGATGTGATTTTTTTGTTCATATATCATATGATGTTTTTATATTGTTCATAGATGATCGGTCATATTTGTTCATATGTATCCAAGCGAAGTCGTTGTAGTTAGTTGTACTGTTTAGGGTTAGGGTCGTCGAGGAAAGAAATTAAGGAAAGAAGAAAAGAGGAAGAAGGAAGAAGAAGAAAAATAGGAAGAGGACGGAGAAGAAGAAAAAAAGAGGAGAAGGAGAAGGAATAGAGGAGAAAAAATAGATTAAATTCTTCTTCTCCTTTATTCCTTCTTCTTCTCCTTTTTTTCTTCTTCTCCTCTTTTTTTTCTTCTTCTTCCTCTTCCTATTTTTTATCGGGTATGTCGTTGTCGATATACCCCCTCCCCGATAACTTCGACATGAGGGGGGGGGGGGCGATAAATAATAGAACTAGTTAAACAAGTTTATTTTTAGTAAGTACTACTTTATTTTCTTTATAGTAAGTGCTTAGTAGTTGAACTAGTTGATTTAATAAAACTACTTTATTTCACTATATATAGAACTAGTTTATTTTTAGTAAGTACTACTTTATTTTATTTATAGTAAGTGCTTAATTAGTAGTTGAACTAGTTGATTTAATAAAACTACTTTATTTTACTATAGAAGTAGTTTATTTTTAGCGAGAAAATTAATAGAACTAGTTTTTTTTAGTTCAAGCAATTATTCCCGCATCGACGTTGACGATGCCTATCCCGCATCCTCATCGTCGACTCGGCGGAGGAGGCCGGCTTGATCAGAGGGGCCATCTCCGGGACTGGGCTCCGCCGGGCTGGTATTGGGAGGTGCTACCTTCCGAGGGGCGTAGGTTGGTGAGGAGCCAGCCCGTCGTTGACCCGGTCCTTGTTTGGTGGCGGTCGTGTGGGCCAGTGACGGTGCCTAGGCTTCCGGACACCGCGGAGGTGGTGATGAGGACATGTACCTAGGGTAGGGTCACATGCCTGACCTAAATACCTTCCCCAAGGACATCACTCTAAAGCCAGAAGCATTCGAGGGGTACCATCACCCACTCGACCAGAAACATTTCCACTCGGAGGAATCAAGATCACTCGACCGTAACAAGAAACACTCGACGGACAGAAGACCTAAAGCCACTCTACACAGCAACGGTCGAGCATTAACTCCTAGACTTAATAGCCATTTATAACACTTTATTACGGACGTTACCAGTAACGCCCCCCTCTTGATGTACCTTAAATCCCTTGTAACGTGGGCTGGCCGGGGTGCTGGCGCACTCTATATAAGCCACCCCCCTCCACATGCACAAGGGTTCGCACCCCCTGTAACACACACGCATATAATCCAGTCGACCGCCTCCGGGCTCCGAGACGTAGGGCTGTTACTTCCTACGAGAAGGGCATGAACTCGTAAAACTCGTGCGTACAACTTCTCCATAGCTAGGATCTTGCCTCTACATCCCTACCCCCCCCCCCATTCTACTGTCAGACTTAGAACCACGACAGTTGGCGCCCACCGTGGGGCAGGTGTCTTAGCGACTTGTTGGAGAAGTTGCAATTTTTTCGATCCCCATCAGCATGGTTTCAGGCAGAGGATTGGCCGAGGACTGCGAGATCCGTCTCGGCGCGCTCGTGTTCGTCGCCGACGACTCCGCTTGGCTCCAAGAAGCTCCACTCGACGTCGAGGCGCTCCCCGTCCGCGGGGCAACGCACTTTCGCGCGTGCGTCCGCGGCGTCCTCTTGCGGCAGCCGTCGACCCAGTATCGGTCGGCTCCGGTGGCGTCTCCACTCCCTGCTGCCCGCCGGCGCAAGCGTTCCGGTCGGTCGAGGCTCCAGCAGTGGGTGAGGCACGCGGTGGCTCGCCACTCGGCCACCCCCCAAGTCGTGGCAATCGAGCCCGACGAAACTCTCTACAGCCTGTTCGACCTATCGACTGGCTCCGTTGAGACCGCATCCGAGTGCGACAACAGTGACCCCGCGACGGAAGTCCTGATGGTCAACGGACCGCGCAGTCCTCCTGGCTTCCCCCGCGACGACGGTGGTGATGGCGGAGGCGATCCGTCGCGTGTCCACGAGGAGTACCGCCCTGAGCCCCTCTCTTCGCAGCAGAGGGAAGAGCTTCGCCGCCGTAACATGGATGCACTTCACACTCCTATCGTTGGAGAAACCCCCGAGGCCCGGGCCTTGGAGGAGGTGCGCCTGGCCAACTTGGCTGAGCACACTCGACTGGAGAATCTCCAGCACGCACTCGACGAGCGTGCTCGGCAGCGAGTTCCTGAATCCAGTCGACGACAACTTTTTCCGCCTCCAACCCAGGTATATCGAACTCCGATCCAGAATCTCACAGCTGCTGCCCGAATAGCAGAGTCGATTCAGCCTTCCCAGTCGGAGGCTGGTAGGGGTTTGATGCAGATCCAGGCTTTGCTCCGGGCGGCGGGGGAGCAGAACACAGCAGTGTCATAGTCTCGGAATAGGATTCATAGTAGATCTGTAATGGCAGACACAGCTCAGTCGGCTCACAGCCCGAGATCACCTCCAAGGCGCGAGGGACGTGGAGATCGACAGGATCAGTACAGAAACCGTGAGCAGTATGATCGTCGTCGAGTACCCACGCCTCCCCCAAGGAGTGGGTCATACGCGCCTCGGCAACACGATGACAGGCGCCCTCACAGTGGTGGGCGAAGGATTCCAGTCGACCCCCGGGAGCCGGGCTTTGACGCGAGATCCATTCTCGTTCAAGGTCTGGTTGATAGAACAGAGCACACAGAGATGGCCACGATAGAGATTACCTGACCGGCAGCAGGGTGCATGTTTTAGGTCCCGAGTGTTTCAGCAGAGCCATCAGAACAGCAGTGATTCCTCCCAACTTCAGGTTGGCGACTGGAGTCAGCAAGTTCACTGGTGAGTCCAAGCCTGACACTTGGCTTGAGGACTACCGAGTGGCTGTGCAGATTAGTGGTGGTAATGATGAAGTGGCCATGAAGCACCTTCCTCTGATGTTAGAGGGCTCGACCAAAGCGTGGTTGAATCAGTTAGCACCTAGCAGTATTTATAGCTGGGAAGAGCTTGCCCGAGTGTTTGTCAGAACATTTGAAGGTACATGCAAACGGCCAGCAGGGCTAACAGAGCTACAGTCCTGTGTGCAGAAGTCGAATGAAACTTTGAGAGATTATATCCAGATATGGATCCCGTTGCACCACACGGTGGAGAATGTGTCTGATCACCAAGCAGTTTGTGCCTTCAAGGAAGGCGTCAAGTATAGAGAATTGAATCTGAAGTTCGATCGGACCGGAGATATGTCTCTGAGTCGAATGATGGAAATTGCCACCAAGTATGCTAATGGTGAAGAGGAGGATCGGCTCCGGAATGGCAAGCACAAAACAGTCGCCCACGAACCGGGGGAGGGAACTCCAGTCGGAAGCAGAAGCGTAAAGCCGAGCCAGCTGCTCCCGGAGAAGCCTTAGCCGTGACTCAAGGAAAGTTCAAGGGGAAGCCCAAAGGGCCATGGAACCCCAAGAAAGTAAAAGATCAAGATGGAAATGATGTGTTGGATTTACCATGCCACATTCACACCAAAAAGGATGAGGAGGGTAATCTCATTTATCCGAAACATACCACTCGACAATGTCGGCTCCTAATCCAGCAGTTCCGAGAGAAACAGCCCAAAGAAAAGGAGAAAGAATCGGACAAAGTTGAGGATAAGGAAGAGGACGA
Source organism: Triticum aestivum (assembly GCF_018294505.1). Taxonomy (NCBI): domain Eukaryota; kingdom Viridiplantae; phylum Streptophyta; class Magnoliopsida; order Poales; family Poaceae; genus Triticum; species Triticum aestivum. Next base: position 461,429,512 of record NC_057796.1, read on the forward strand.
TGATGGTTACCCCCACGTCAATTCCACTCTGATGATTTTTGCTGATGTTGAGAGCAAGAGTTGACTGAAAGTCATCAACAGAGAAGTGAACATGGTCGCTCTGGCGACGCCCAGTTATTTGAAGTGGTCTCAGACTACCATTACATTCGACCAGTCTGATCACCCGACACACATAGCCACCCCTGGGAGGCAAGCGTTGGTGGTCGACCCAGTCGCCGAAGGCACTCGGTTGACTAAGGTTCTGATGGATGGTGGCAGTGGCCTGAATATACTGTATGCGGAGACCTTGAAAGGAATGGGCATTCCGATTTCCAGACTCAGTGAAAGCAATATGAGTTCCCATGGGGTTATTCCTGGCAAGAAGGCTGAGTCACTCGGCCAGATCGCCCTCGATGTGGTTTTCGGTGATTCCAAGAATTACCGCAAAGAAAAGTTGACGTTTGAAGTCGTCGATTTCTAGAGTGCTTATCATGCTATTCTGGGCAGGCCGGCTTATGCACATTTCATGGCTCGACCATGTTACGTTTGCCTCAAATTGAAGATGCCTGGTCCTAAAGGAGTGATCACTATCACTGGCAATCGGAAGAAGGCAGAAGAGTGCTTCCAGAAGGGCTCAAAGATCGCCGATGCGCAAATGGCAGTAGTGGAATTGCAGGAGTACCCAAAAAATGCAGATCCAAGTGATTTGTTGCGAGCTAAGAAGCCTGCCACGGATTGAGCATTTCAGTCGTCTGGTGAAACGAAGCCGATTCATATTCACCCGACCGATGCCAATGCTGCTCCGAGTCACATTTCGAAAACACTCGACTCCAAATAGGAAGAAGCGCTCATCCAATTCCTCCGTGAGAACTGGGACATCTTTGCATGGAAACCTTCTGACATGCCGGGTGTTCCCAGGGGGCTGGCTGAGCACCGTTTGCGAGTCGACCCAAAAGTGAAACCAGTCAAAGAACATCTTCGACGGTCCGCCGTACAGAAGAGAAAAGCAATCGGTGAAGAAGTGGCTCGGCTCCTAGCAGCTGAGTTTATCCGAGAGATTTACCACTTCGAGTGGCTAGCCAATGTTGTCATGGTCCCCAAGAAGGACGACTCACTTCGCATGTGCATTGACTTCAAGCATATCAATCGGGCCTGCCCGAAAGATCACTTTCCTCTCCCCGCATCGATCAAATAGTTGACTCGACTGCAGGGTGTGAGCGCTTGTCCTTTTTGGAAGCTTATTCCGGGTATCATCAGATCCGACTGTATGGACCCTATGAGATAAAAACAGCTTTCATCACTCCTTTTGGGTGCTTCTGTTATGTTACCATGCCATTCGGCCTGAAGAATGCTGGAGCCACATTCATGAGGATGATTCAGAAGTGTTTACTCACTCAAATCAGTCGGAATGTGGAAGCATACATGGATGACATTGTGGTCAAGTCACGTAAAGGTTCCGACCTGTTGGCTAACCTTGCTGAAACTTTTGCCAACCTCAGAAGGTGCGATATCAAGCTTAATCCATCAAAGTGCACATTCGGAGTTCCGGGCAGAAAATTACTCGGATTCCTCGTTTCCGAACGGGGGATCGACGCTAACCCAGAGAAAGTTGGTGCCATTCTCCGAATGAAACGCCCTGTGCGTGTGCACGATGTCCAGAAGCTTACAGGTTGTTTGGCCGCCTTAAGTCGATTCATTTCTCGCCTCGGTGAAAAGGCATTGCCTCTTTACCGACTGATGAAGAAGTCTGATAAGTTCGAGTGGACTCCTGAAGCTGATGCAGCATTTGCAGAGCTCAAAGCCCTGCCTTCCACCCAGCCGGTGCTTGCTGCCCCAATCAGCAAAGAGCCTTTACTGCTTTACATTGCAGCCACTGAACAAGTCATCAGTACAGTACTTACGGTCGAGTGGGAAGAAGAAGGAAAAGCCTGTAAAGTTCAGCGCCCAGTATACTATGTTTCTGAAGTTTTGACTCCGTCAAAGCAAAGATATCCACATTATCAGAAGCTTGTTTATGGGATTTATATGACCACGAAGAAGGTTGCACATTATTTCTCTGACCACTCCATTACAGTCGTCAGCAGCGCTCCATTATCAGAGATTCTGAACAACAGAGATGCAACCGGTCGAGTGGCAAAGTGGGCGATTGAACTCCTTCCCTTGGATATTAAGTTTGAGGCAAAGAAAGCTATCAAGTCCCAAGCAATAGCAGATTTCCTCGCCAAGTGGATCGAACAGCAACTGCCGACTCAAGTCCACTCGGAGCACTGGACCATGTTCTTTGATGGTTCCAAGATGCTGAATGGTTCCGGTGTTGGGGTGGTACTAGTATTCCCCCGAGGAGACAAGCTCAGATATGTTCTCCAGATTCACTTTGATTCCTCCAATAACGAAGCGGAATATGAAGCACTCTTATATGGGTTACGTATGGCCATCTCGCTCGGCGTCCGTCGCCTCATGGTCTACGGTGACTCAGATTTGGTAGTCAATCAAGTGATGAAGGAGTGGGATGTCAGAAGCCCAGCTATGACTGGTTACTGCAATGCGGTGAGGAAGTTGGAAAAGAAGTTTGAGGAGTTAGAGCTCCATCATATACCCCGACTGAAAAATCAAGCAGCCGATGATTTGGCAAAGATAGGCTCCAAGAGGGAAGCCATTCCCAGCAACGTGTTTTTGGAACACATTCATACACCTTCAGTTCAAGAAGATCCTTTCACTGAAGAGCCCCCGCAGCCTAAGAGTGCCACAGATCCGACTGAAGTCGAAGTCCCAGCCGTGGTCAACCTAATCACGGAGGTTTTGGTCATCACTCCCGACTGGACAGTGCCATACATTGCGTATATCCTTAGGAAGGAACTCCCAGAGGATGAAGAAGAGGCTCGACAGATCGTCCGTGGATCCAAAGCTTTTACTGTGATAAGAGGACAACTGTTCAGGGAAAGCGTAACCGGAGTCAGCCAGAAATGCATAACACCAGAAGAAGGTCGAGTGATCCTCGACGACATCCACTCGGGGACCTGTGGTCACCATGCGTCCTCTCGGACCATTGTGGCCAAAGCATACCGAGCTGGATTTTATTTGCCACGAGCAAATGAAATGGCGAAAGATATAGTCGACAAATGTGAAGGCTGCCAGTTTTACTCCAATATGTCCCACAAGCCTGCGTCAGCCCTGAAGACCATTCCACTCGTCTGGCCCTTTGCTATTTGGGGATTGGATATGGTTGGACCCCTGAGGACTGCTAGGAGCGGCTTCACTCATGTGCTTGTAGCAGCCAACAAGTTTACCAAATGGATTGAAGCCAAGCCTATCAAGAATCTTGAAGCCAGTACTGCCGTCAGCTTCATCAGAGAATTGACATTCAGATATGGAGTTCTGCACAACATCATCACTGACAACGGGTCAAACTTCGATTCTGATGAGTTCAGAGCCTTCTGTGCTTCCCAAGGCACACGAGTCGACTATGCTTCAGTCGCCCACCCCCAGTCGAATGGACAAGCAGAAAGAGCAAATGGCTTGATTCTCAAAGGACTGAAACCCCGACTGATGCGTGATCTCAAGCACGCAGCAGGCGCCTGGGTCGATGAACTTCCATCAGTTCTTTGGGGATTGAGGACAACTCCCAATCGGTCGACTGGCCGAACTCCATTCTTCTTGGTTTATGGAGCTGAAGTTGTTCTACCGAGTGACTTGCTTCACAATGCACCCCGAGTCGAGCTCTTCTCTTAAGATGAAGCAGAATAGGCCCGGCAGGACGCAGTCGATCTCCTAGAGGAGGAAAGAGAGATGGCCTTAATCCGGTCGACCATTTATCAGCAAGACTTGCGTCGATTCCACGCCAGAAACGTGAGGGGCCGAGCCTTTCAAGAGGGAGACTTGGTTCTTCGAGTGGATCAGCAGAAACCACACAAGCTCGCCCCTGCTTGGGAAGGTCCCTTCATTGTCACCAGAGTTCTCCACAATGGAGCATACCATCTTTACAATGTGAAGCATCAGAGAGACGAGCCACGGGCTTGGAACGCGGAGCTGCTCCGCCCCTTTTATACTTAAGTACTCATTCGGATGAGATGTAATAAGAAATACCTTTGTAGTTTGTTTATCAAAGACAAGAGCTTTACAGTCTTCCTAAATGGTTGTTGTTGCTTTTGTTTGTGTCTGAAATCCCCCAGTGGGTAACTTTGCCGCGAATCTGTTTCGCCTAAAGTTTGAAAAATCCTACCGAGTGATGAGCAAGCCTCTCACTCGGGGGCTTAGCCGTGAATCTGTTTCGCCTAAGTTTGAAAAAACCTACCGAGTGATGAGAAAGCCTCTCACTCGGGGGCTTAGCCGCGAATCCGTTTCGCCTAAGTTTGTAAAATCCTACCGAGTGGTGAGCAACCATCCCACTCGGGGGCTTAGCTGCAGTCCAGTACTCGCCTAAGTTTGAAAAATCCTACCGAGTGGTGAGCAACCCTCCCACTCGGGGGCTTAGCTGCAGTCCAGTACTCGCCTAAGTTTGAAAAATCCTACCGAGTGGTGAGCAACCCTCCCACTCGGGGGCTTAGCTGCAGTCCAGTACTCGCCTAA